>NC_072407.2:35465000-35762500 GCF_028858775.2 Pan troglodytes
CAGCATGGTATTAGTATAAAAACACATAGACCAATGGGACACAATAGAGAACCCAGAAATAAATCCATGTATTTACAGCCAACTGATTTTTGACACAGTACCAGGAACATACACTGGAGAAAGAACATCTCTTCAATAAATAGTGCTGGAAAATTTGGATATCCACATGTAGAAGGACAAAACTAGTCCCCATATCTCTAACCATATATAAAAATCAACTTAAAATAAATTACAGACTTATAAATAAGATCAAACTATAATACTATAGGGGAAACACTTCAAGACATTGGTCTAGGCAAAGATTTTATGGCTAAGAAATCAAAAGAACAGGCAAGAAAAAACAAAAATAGACAAATGGGATTTAAACTAAAAAGCTTCTGCACAGCAATGAAAATAAAGTAAAAAGACAACATGTTGAATGGGAGAAAATATTTGCAAACTATGCATCTGACATGGACTAATATCTAGAATATACAAGGAACCCAACAGCAAAAAAACAAATAACCCAATTAAAAAGTGGGCAAATGATCTGAATAGACATTTTTCGAAAGAAAACATAGAAATGGCCAACAAATATATTTAAAAATGCTCAACATCACTAATCTTCAGGGAAATGCAAGTCAAAACTATAATCAGGCATCATCTTACCACAGTTAGATTGATTATTATCAAAAAAGACAAAGAAAGTGCTGGCAAGGATGTGGAGAAAGGAAAATTCATATACCCTGTTAGTGGGAATGTAAATTAGTACAGTCATGGAAAACAGTGTGGTGGTTTCTTTAAAAACTCTAAAGAGAATCAAAAAATAATTCTCTCAATTCTGCTACTGGGTATTAATCCGAAAGAAAGGAAATCAGTATATTAAAGGGACACCTGCATCCTCATGTTTATTGCAGCGTAGCTACTATTCACAATAGCTAAGACACAGAATCAACCGAAATATCCATCAACAGATGAATGGATAAAGAAAACATGCTATACATACACAATGGAATACTATTCAGCCACAAGGAGAATGAAATCCTGTTACTCAAGGCAACATGAATGACCCTGGGGCACATTATGTTAAGAGAAATAAATCTGGCACAGGAAGAAAAATACCTTATGTTTTCACTCATCTGTGGGAGCTTAAAAAAATATTGAGCCTATGGAAGTATAGTGTAGAATTATAGGTATCAGAGGCTGGGAAGGGGAGGTAGGAGGGGAGAATGAGGAGAAGTTGGTTAATGGACACAAAATTACAGCTAGATAGGAGGAATGAGTTACTGCCTTCTGCAGCACTGTTGGATGACTACGGTTAACTATAATTTATTGTATATTTTCAGAAAGGTACAAGAAGATCTTTAATGTTCACAACATAAAGAAATGATGTGTTTGAGGTGATGACTATGCTAATTACCCTGATTTGATCATTATATACCATATACATGTAACAAAATATCACTGTATCCCATTAATACATACAATTATTACATACCAACTAAATATAAAAGGAAAAACATTGAAAGTGAATCTAGAATGTATCTTAGTAGTTGTTGGTTGTAGTATTTTATGTATATTTCAGATAGTAAAAGTGAGCAAATATTTAAGTCATTTCTCACTGTGAGAAAAAGAAGTAACAAATATGGAAAGGGATCTTAAGGATGAATTTGAGTTATCAAAACAAATTTACTTAAATAAGCATGTATATATTTGTCTGTTTGCCTATAAAAAAATGTCATCCTAGCTCTGTCCACTGCGAAAAGGCCATTGTAAGAAGCAATGACACTATAGTAATTATGAGCACACTTAGTGCCCACATTTTTGGTTTCTAAGTATCATTCTCCACCAGTGCAGAATAGTCAGTGCTCAAAGACTGGTGCAAACAAAGGAACCACTCTGAGGGGTCATCCAATGGCCAAATGTGGGACAATATAAGCCTAAAAATAATAACAGTAATTGATAATACATTAAATTTGAGACAACATAAGCCTAAAAATAGTAACAGTAATTGATAACACATTAAATTAAAAATGAAATTTTTAAAAAGATGCATGTGTTGGGAATAGGGAAAGTTCTTCATCGAAACATGACAGCTAATAAATGTAGAAGGAATGGTAAAATTATCACCAGTGTAATAATTGACTCAGACAAGGGCCACTGATACATGCTAAAATATACTGGGTGAAACATTGTTGGTCAAAAAGATATTTGAAAAGTATCAAAGTAGATAATTTTTTTTTTTTTTTTTTACAAAGGGAACAAGGTATCTTTCCAATGGGAAGATCTGGTAAATACTAACTTAACACAATGACCAAATTTAGCAGCATACTGATATCATGTAGCCTCTTACCAATGGAATGACAAGTACATCATCATCTGTGTACCATTCCTGCCAAAAATGTGTAACCTAAATCTGATCATGAACAATCAAAACACATCCATATTGCAGACATTCAACAAGACAACCAGCTTGAACACTTAAAAAGTATAAATTTAATGAAAGGAAAAATTATACTAAAAGTACTATTTTCAATTACAAGAAAATAGAAGGACATGACAACCAAACACAATATGAAATCTTGAATTGGATCCTGGAGCAAAAGGAAAAAGAAAGCTATAAAAGACATGGGGACAACTGGGTAAATCTGAATATTGTACATAAAAATATATCACTGTTTCAGTGTTAAATTTCTTAACAATATGCTACATAGGAGAATGACCTTGTTCATAGGAGATAAACAAGGAATTATTTTGAGAAAAATGCTATGACTGCAACTTCCTTTCATATGGTTCACTTCTACTGCTAATAATCATGGATACAGAGAGATGAAGACAAATTGATACACACACATATATACACACATACGGATATATTACATATGGAGGAAGACAGAACGCTAATGTGGCAAATGTTCATTGTTAAATCCAAGTGAAGTGTATACAAATGTGCATTGCACTATTTTTTTCAGCTTTTTTTGTAGAATAAAACTTCTAAAAAACAAACACTTGGGGAAAAAAGGGTGACTTCATTCATTCAACAAATATTTATTGAGCTACTACTACGTACCAGATACTGTGTTCAGCCCTGGGAATACAATAGTGAACATGATGCCTTCTCTCATACAGCTTATAGTATAGTGGGGCAGATATCATAGATACACAAAGTAAACAAATAAATACATAAATAAATTAAGTAATTTCTGTAAAGAAAAATATAGTAAAGTGATAGAGAATAATGGGTGAGGCATACTTTCTTTAAGATGAATCAGAAAAGATTCCTCTGATGAAAATGCCATTAAAGATAATGCTGCATTTAACTTTCTGAAGAACGCCCAAACTGTTTTCCAAAGCAGTTGCACCACTGTATATTTTTACTAGTAATGCATAAGGTTTCCAATTTCTCCATATCCTTGCCAACATTTGTTACCATCCATGTTTTGATTGTAGCCATCCCAGTGTGTATGAATCTCACTGTGGCTTTGATTTGCATTTCCTTAACAACAAAATATTCATAAGCACCTTTTTCATGTGTTTATTGATCATTTGTATATCTTCTTTGAAAAATATCTACTCAAACACCTTGCCCATTTAAAAAATTGGGCTACTACAGTTTTTAGTTTAATCCAAAGATTATAAGCATGCTATAAAATAGTACTAAATGATTGCATTCAATCAAAGCACATTATAAAATAGAATCAAATGACTGAAAGCCAAGAGAAAAAAAAGTACAAAACAGAAAGACAGCAACAGGTGATTCAGGTATTGCACTTAACATATGAACACTTTAAAATAACTATGATTAACATTAAAAAAAACAGAAGGAAAGATAAAAGTTCAGCAGTGACCTAAAATCTATTAAAAATCAAATGGAAATTATACACAACACAATACTACAAAATAAAATATAACTAAAATTAATGCATTACATGAATATACCGGCAGATTCTGCCTACTAGGCTCAGCCTAACAGGAGACAAGTGAACTGGAATGCAAGTTGGGAGAAAGTAATAAGACTGAAGGACAAAGAGGAAAGCAGGTAGGCAATCCAGGAGAAACAGTGTTAATATAATCAGAGACCTAAAGGAGAGGAACAGAGAATAGGACAGAAGCAATATTTTGAAGAAATATTGGTAGATAACTTTCCAAATTGATGAAAGACCTTAACTCACAAACTCAAGAAATTCTACAAACCATGAACAGGATACACACAAAACACACAGCTACATCCAGGCACAGTAGAGTCAAGATGCTGAAAAAGACCATGAGAAAAGTTTAAAATTGGTCAGAAATTTACCTTATTTTCAAAGACAATTTTGTCTGTTCAACAAAATGGAATGGCTACCTTTACATAAGAAATAATTAAAACCAGAATAAAATAAAATGGCATTTTTAAAGTATGAAAATCACCAAACTATAATTCTATGTCTGATGAAAATATACCTCAAAAGCTAAAGAAAAAAATAAAAACACTTTTAGAAAACAAGTTTTGTGAATGTTTTTGCCAGCACAACTGTAATAAAATATACGCTAACAGGAATAATTCAGGAAAAACAAAATGTTATCAGATAGAATTTGGCAAATGGGCTGGGTGCAGTGGCTCATGCCTGTAATCCAACACTTTGGGAGGCCAAGGTGGGCAGATCACCTGATGTCGGGAGTTCGAGAGCAGCCTAACCAACAAGGAGAAACCCCGTCTCTACTAAAAATACAAAATTAGCCAGGTGTGGCAGCGCATGCCTGTAATCCCAGCTGCTCAGGAGGCTGAGGCAGGAGAATCGCTTGAACCCGGGAGGTGAAGGTTGCGGTGAGCCGAGATAGCGCTATTGCACTCCAGCCTGGGCAACAAGAGCAAAACTCCATCTCAAAAAACAAAAAACAAAAAACAAAACAAAAAAAAGAATCAGGCAAATCCAAGAAGGAAGGAAGAGAAGTGAAGAGTACATACATACATATTTGGATAAAGATACTGATGCTGTTTAAGACAATAACAAAAATATTTTACAGGACATAAAACATATATAAAAAAGAACACTAAAAAATAGAACTACCATATGATCCAGCAATTCCACTACTGGGTGTATATCCAAGAGAAAGGAAATCAGTATGTTGAAGAGATGTCTGCACTCCTATGTTTATTGCAGCACTATTCAGAATAGGCAAGATATGGAATCAACTTACATGTCCAACAGATGAATGAATAAAGAAAATGTGGTATATATACACAGTGGAATACTATTCAGCCACAAAAACCAATGAAATCCTGTCAAACAAGGCAACATGTATGAGCCTGGAGGACAATTATGTTAGTGAAATAAGCCAGGCATAGAAAGACACATATCATATGTTCTCACTCATACATGAAAGCTAAAAAAGTTGATTTCACAGAAGGAGATAGAATAGTGATTATTAGAGGCTGGAAAGTGTGAGGCATGATAAGGAGGGACTGGCTAACAGACGCAAAATTACAGCTATATAGGAGAAATAAGTTCTACTGTTCTATTGCACTGCAGGGTGACTACAGTTAACAATAATTTAGTGCATATTTTCAAAGAGCTATAAGACTTTTAATATTCCCAACACAGAGAAAGGATAAATGTTTGAGGTGATAGATATGTTAATTACTCTGATTTGATCATTATACACTGTACATATGTATCAAAATCATACTGTACCATAACTGTACACAATTATTAAGTGTTCAAGAAAAATCTCCCAGTGAGAAACCTGTTTGGATAAGGCCCTAGACCTCAATGAAGGTGTTAACCCGAGGATCTTTCTCCCTCTCCTTCCCTCTGAAGTGTTCCCTGACCTCCGTGTATGGCCTCCAGGTATGTCATGTATCCAGGACCTGTAAGTAATAAAACCATTATTTCTATCTTGTGTCTCTCCTAATCATTGAAGGAGTGTGTTCCATCTTAAAGATGCTAAATTAAAATATATATATTTAGATGCTAAATTATATATATATCTTCAATTTAAAAAAACAGGGCAATAGAGAATGGGATCAAACAAAGGCCGACAGATTGGGTTTTCATAGAAGTTTAGGTACTTCCTCCAATGTAATAAAAGGGAAGAAAAATATGGGTTAACATACTGGTAGTTTTGTCAGTTTGATGGTAGAAAAATAAGGGAGCTCTTGCCTCTTGTTTTTATTTACTCTTTCTTATGAGCTGAGACTGGGAACTTTTAGCACAAAGCGAACTGGTAAACAGAACTGGTTACAGATGTACTAGTATTCCATTGGTGCCAACAAATTACCATAAACTTAGTTGCTTAAAACAACACATATTTATAATCTTACAGTTGATAGGTCAGAAGTCTAACATGGGTACCACTGGGCTAAAAAATCAAGACTGTTTCTTTCTAAAGGCTTTAGGGAAGAATCCATTTCCTTGCCTTTCCCAACTTCTAGAAGCACTAACATTCCTTTACTCATAGCCCCTTTGTTCCATCTCAAAGCCTTTAATCTCCCTGGCCATTATTCCATGGTCACTTCTTCCTCTGTTTCTCTCTCTCTCCTGCCTCCTTTTTACTCTTTTAAGGACCCTGGTGATTACACTGAGCCCAACTAGATAATTCACAATGATCTCAAAATCCTTAATTTAATCACACCTGTGAAGTCTCGTTTGCCATGTAAGGCAACATATTCAAAGGTTCTGGAGATTAGGATGCAGACATCTTTGGAGGCCCATTATTCTACCTACCACACCAGGATACAGAACATTAAACTAGTAATTACTAAACTGTGGTTCCTCAGACCAGCATCAATATGGCATCATCTTGAAACTGATTTGGTCAAATACAAGACTTATTAGAATCAGAAACTTAGGAAGCGTTGTTCAGCAATCCGTATTTTAACAAGTTCTCCAAGTGACTGCTCTAAACTCTTGGTGACCAATGGCCATTGCCAGCCTTGGGCAGCCCTATTTATCCAGTCATTTACTACTTTGTGTTGTATAACTTACCATGTACCATGTGTGCTGTGAAAAAAATCTGGGAAGCTTGGGCACCAAAAAATTCAGAATCTGTTACTTTTTTTATTCCCTATCATATTTACATTAAAAAAACTGAGTCATTAATGTAGAGAACCAATTTCTTTAAAGAGGAACCTATATATTCTTTCAAATAATTAATAGAAAAGCTAGGGAAAAAGTGAAAAGCAGCATAAAAATTGTGACTGTGTCATACAGCAAAAGAAGTATAGGAGGATCCTCCCCAGAAATCTTTTAAGAGCCTCTTCATTACTTTACATATATTAACTCATTTAATCCTTAAAACAACCCTATGAGAACTTAGATACCTCTTTTATTTTTCATTTTATTTTTTTTTTTTTGAGATGGAGTCTCGCTCTGTCGCCCAGGCTGGAGTGCAGTGGCGCAATCCCAGCTCACTGCAATCTCCGCCTCCCGGGTTCACACCATTCTCCTGCCTCAGCCTCCCGAGTAGCTGGGACTACAGGTGCCCGCCACCTCGCACGGCTAATTTTTGTTGTTGTTGTTGTTGTTTGTTTCTTTGAGACGGAGTCTCGCTCTGTCGCCCAGGCTGGAGTGCAGTGGCGCGATCTTGGCTCACCCCAAGCTCCGCCTCCCGGGTTCACGCCATTCTAGACTGCCTCAGCCTCCCAAGTAACTGGGACTACAGGCGCCTGCCACCACGCCCGGCTAATTTTTTGTATTTTTAGTAGAGACGGGATTTCACCATGTTAGCCAGGATGGTCTTCATCTCCTGACCTTGTGATCCGCCCGCCTCAGCCTCCCAAAGTGCTGGGATTACAGGCATGAGCCACTACGCCCGGACCCTTTGATATCTCATTTTACAGATAAAGAAACTGAGGAGCAGAGAGATGAAGGAACTATTCAAAGTCATGCAGCTCATTAGAGGCCAGGCCAGAATTCAAAATGAAGCTGTTTAGGTCTAACATCCAATACTACACCATATTGCCTCTCAATTTAAATGAAAAAATTTTTGGATACTATAAAATAGGCATCTGGGAATAGAGACACATAGGAAAGATAGAGATAGGACTGATGTTAAAACCAGCTAAAAAGATTGAGCAGAGTGAACCTTAGAAGCTGAAAAGAAATTAGAGATTCCTCCATCTTTAGAAATTTCTGGGCATAGGCATCCAATTCTAAGATTCTGATTTGGATCCAATCACTGAAGTAGACTTACAGTAATTTCAGAATACCCAAAGTCACAAGAAGTTGTCCACCTGATTGTTCAGGTCTGAAATTCCTTTGAAAAGAGAAAGCATTTCGTTTCAGAAATAGGAAAAATATATATATACACATTATACAAGTATGTAAATACATTATGTATGTATATATATGTCAAATGTTAAGACCATTGGTTTACATAAATTCATTCATTCTAAAGTATAAGCAATCACAGAAATGATTTAATGTCATTAATGTATTTTTGTTCCGATAGAGGAACAGAGTTTGAGAATAAATTAGCATTTAAAGAAGTGTTCACATTAAGAAAGGGTGAGCAGAAACAAGTTAGATAGGGAAGGAGAAAACAAATTACATCATAGTTTTGCCACATTTACCTTCATTTGGGCAAGAAAAAATAGTAGATTTTGACATTTCTGAGACCTTGGAGATGTTCAAAGTCAAGAATACTTACACAAAATCCATTTTCCCCACAGAATGATGCATAAAAAGTAACTGAGAGATATATGTCCACTTAAGATCCTAGGTAGAAGTTATTGTGACAAGTAGAGAACAACAAAGACTCATTATGCTGAGTAGTATACTCTGCTCAATAGCTAAATAATTCACTCTCAAACAGCAGAGTCTCCATCAAAGTAATTCAAATTCCTGCCATTTCAAAATCACCTTCAGGGCTGCTCATGAATTGTTCAAATCCATAAGTGTTAAATCTACTGTAAGATTTGTATAGAGATTTTTATTTTCTAAAACTGCAAACTCAAGGCACTCATACTCCCATAATCTATGAAGATTTTATTAAAATCTGTTTATTTTGAATTAAAAAATTAGCTGGGCATGAGGTACACACCTGTAGTCCCAGCTACTTGGGAGGATTACTTGAGCCCAGGAGGTTAAGGCTGAGGTGGGCCATGATCTTACCACTGCACTCCAGCCTGGGCAACAAAGCAAGACCCTGTCTCAAAAAGAATTAGAAAAAAACACCAAACCTGTTTATTTTGTTTCATTAGCAGAGGAAATAACTGCCATTACTTTAAAGTTTAAAGCAGTGAATACTGCTTCAAATTTGACTGCAGCATCAAAATAACATGAAAACCTAATATCAACCAAAATTAAAAACTAAAAATCCAAATTCCCAGGCTCCCTGCGATTCCTATGATTCTCATCCTACATCACAGAGCTAATGAAAGAGAATCTCTGGGAACCCGGCTGCAGATTCTATCGTTTTAATAAGCTCCCAGGAAGGAAGTCCAGTAAAGGACTTTGTCCTGTCCTTTAAGACCACCGACGCATACTCAATATTTTCAGAGACTTGACAAAATTTACCCATTCATTATCTTTAAAGTGAATGTTAACTTTGGGATAATTCTATAAATTTTCATCAAGTAAACATTATAATGCTAATACTTCAATGTATTTCATTAGTCCACTGGTATTTTCTGAATTTTACATTTTCACATAATGTTGAGTTTCAACCAAAATTGAAACTCACCTTATGTTTATAAAGAATAAGCAGTTGATCATTTTAATATAACAAAGCATCACCTTCCAAAAAGTAAAATACCAAAACATCCACATTCATTCACCAATAATACAACTATTAAATGATCTATTTCAAAATATAGCAGTTGTATGAGTAACAGTGGAAGAATATTAATTCAAAAAGAAATATCATTTAGCATTATCATAGGCTAACCCTCACTGTGCCACAGTTCATGAACGGCTTTTAGAGAGATCAGCCTCCAACTCCTGGGCTCAAAGAATCCTCCCGCTACAGCCTCCCAAGTGTCTGGGACCAGGGACGGGTGCCACCATGCCCAGCCCCATCCTATTCTTTTGTTATACCTGACTTATCATTCTTTCTAAAAAATTTCTTCTCATTTCATCGTATATCCCACTCTCTTATCTCCAAAAATAATTCCCTTAAGTCTTACTGACATCATGAGTTGCCTGTGCTGCAAATTAGTATCTAGCTTAAGATAAGCCAAATTTCTTATAAGTTATCAACAGATATTAAAATTCAAATAACCT
The DNA here is from genome assembly GCF_028858775.2 of Pan troglodytes. Classification (NCBI taxonomy): domain Eukaryota; kingdom Metazoa; phylum Chordata; class Mammalia; order Primates; family Hominidae; genus Pan; species Pan troglodytes. The sequence continues at coordinate 35,475,185 of NC_072407.2, forward strand.
GTATTTTTATGAAAAGAATGTATACCATTGAGAAGATCTTATGTTTTATGTTGAATTTACTTCAGATGAGTTTATTTGAGACGTTCCAAAGAAAATAACCATCTCTAAACAAATAAGAGTGACCCCTAGAATGGAGAAGGAAAAAATACTAACTCTCAAGAGCTGTTCAGTAAATACCTGAATAAAAAGTAAAAAAGTAAATACTGACCAGGTTTAATAAAAGCTTCCAGACAAATTCTGTTTTGAATGCAAAACTACTTTTAAAAATAAATATATAATACTACAAGCTACCACAGAAAGTTATGCTGAGATAATAGCCTACCTGGCAAAATAATGTGAAATTACACATAAACCAAATATTTTAGATTTAAAATAAGTAATTTTATTATGAGGGTAAGAAAAAGATTTTAGTCCATTTATTTACTTCATGGATAGCTTTTTTCATCATAATAAAATAAAAATTTTTCCAAACAGCAAACATACAAATAGAAGGCAAAAGTCGTCCTTTATAAAAGTAACACAATGCAGTTTACTGGAAATATTGGCAAGCTTTCTCATTTATTCATTCAAAATGTGGTAAAAGTTTGGAAATACAATTTGAAATACAATAGCTTGGAACCAGTTAAACCAAACCCGGGAACTCTGTATAAATTTATTATATTTGCTGACTTTTCTAGTAAAGATTTTATATGGAAAAGAATAAAAGATACTACACATAAACAGAGGTGGTAGTATATTAATGGTGTACATCAGGTATAAAATTGATTATATTTTAATTATTTTTATAATTTCAAGAAAATACTTTAGTCACCTATATTTAGTTAAAATGTTAAAGTTTAAAAACATTTAGACTGAGGCTGTATAATTTATTTTTTAAAAGATACAGCTACTAAACAAAAAAGCTATGAGATAAAATCCAAGTTCTATGAATAAATATTTTAAAATTAAGTACTCTAAGATCATAACACTGACAACACTAATTATCTTTTCTAGTCTTGGCAGTTACATTGCATACTGTTTGGGTGACTGATGGGATAATTTCACTTCATTTTCTCTCAGTTTATATTGGATCGTGTTCGAAAAAAAATATTAAAATAATTAACACCGCTAGCCAAAGTACTTGATAAAGTTTTTAGTTGAAATAAAAGCTAACAAAATCAATTAACTAACTCACTGATTTTTAAGCACACAACTAAACCTCCATCTAAAGGAAAAGTTATTAAGAATCACTGATTTTTAAAAATAAGTCATTCAGTATTCCTATTTACTCTATACTTTTATATATTAAAGTCATATATTTCACCAAAAGCCCTTTCATCAGCAGTTTCAGCTAGCATTACCTTCATTACAAAAAATATAGGTGTCTATATATTTCAAATTATGTTTTATTCACCAAAAACATTTCATCAGTAGCAACTGAAGCAGTCAAAAACAGGTAAAACATATGACGAAACAAATTATTTCAATTCCTTACAGCTAGACATTTTGATTAATTTCATAGTGGCTCTATAGCCAAAAGAATATAAAAGTATTTAAATTAATATTTGATCTGAAATATGAATTGTTACCAATAGTAAATAATTTGCCATTCAATTAAAAAAACCAAGACATCATTGATCAACTTTTCTATTTCAATAGCTTAATAAATTTTGAATCATATAGCTTAGTTTGTATATGTCTTGCATAATTTTAAGTCATATAGCTTAAAATAAGGTTACATATTATAAATAATAAAGAGCATATTCTTTGCCTTGATCACCTGATTTTTTGTTGTTGTTGTTTATAAAATTAATCACAGTTAGCAGGGCAGAAATAGCTTTGAGCTTCATGAATGACATCCAAGAGATGGGAAAGGATTAGTTCTCAGTTGCTGCCAGTTATAGCGCCAGGTGGCTTTTTCTGCAGTGAAGGTGTTACCGATAATCCCATTACACTGGTACTAAATCTTGCAGACATCAAAATTATCACCAAGGTTCCTTTTCATCCCATCCTTTCCAAATGACTGGAAGTCGCTTCACCTGAAAGAAGTCAAATCCACATGCAGCTGCTGTTTTAGCTGGCAGCAAACTCCCTGAGAATGTCAGTCGTGATTCAGTTTTGCTGTGCTGGTGGCCCCCTATTCCCTGTCCAATAATACATCTGTTAAAAAATCCTACAGCTACAAATCAAGTTTAATCCTACCAGGGACCTCATGTTGGTCTTGTCTTCCAAAAAGGCAGCAGATTCTGCTGTCTATCTCTGCTAGTATCTGGGGAATACCCTTTAAATCCCAGCCGTACTTAGAAGAATAAGCTAAGGATCACAAAACATGACCTCAAAAACCCTGATATGACTATATTCTGACCCAGAGGCATTCATTCTAGGTGAAGATTAGAACTTTGCATAATAAGATTACACAGCAAGTGAATGATATCAAGGGACTATCCATATGCAGCCGCCTGGTTTTGTATAGACAGCCTGTGCTCTGCAATATGCAGTGCAGACGAAAAAGAGCTTGGTCTTTCTAGCTGAAATAAAATAGATTCACATAAATTAGTTGGCCATTTCCAGATTTCTAAATCCCCTATTACATCTTTTATTGACAGCTCCTGTGAGGATAGCACAAATGTTATTCTTTTTTATTCTGTGCTTCTATAACAATCATGCTCTGTAATTGAAATGTACATAGATTATGTCTAGAAATTAACATCTTGTTTGCTGTAATCTTGGATTACAATTGACTGTGTACATAATAAAATTAGGAAATCAATGGACGGATTTATCATCTCCAAGAAACTAGAGGTATTGTTTAAAGAATAGTTTAACATTTTGTGCCAACACTTTAAATGCAGGAGTCACAGGGAGTAGTCAATAAAAATGTGAGTCCAAGAATACAGCAGGCATTGGCTAATAACTAAAAATGATATTATATAAAATTAGGTCATAGCCCTCGAAATTTAGAAAATGTGAAAAACTCAGAGATTTCATAAATATGGTTTTCTCTAACTCATACTTGTGCAAAGTCAATTATGTATGACCATTTTAAATAAAATATGTATGCCTACAGTATTTTATATAAATTTCCTTGATCATTTTATAACTATACTTTAAAATATTTGAATCAAGTCAAATAAATTATAATTCAAGGTTTTATAATTCTTAACTATATGTTTTTAAAATAGTTATCAGTGAAGAAATCTCTCCTCACATTTAAATATGTACAGAACATTTTAAATGTATAGAATTCTAGAGAAATTAGGAAAATGATATTTTATAATCAGCTTCTTCCACCCATGACATAACAGCTATACCAGCTTATCTAAGCAAATTTATATGAAAAGACTGATTTATATACATTTACACAAACATCTGTCCAGAATAAATCTAAGGATGTGAAGACGTTGTAAGTTTTATATAAAAAAAAAAAGTACTAAGATTTGCGATGGAATTCTTGTAAAACTAAACTCCTAAGTATACTTGCAATATGGCTTACTTGACAAGTTTGATTTGCCTACAATTTTTGAGGAACACTCCACATTTATTACATTAGTCATTATCGCCTCATCATCACAATCTCTTTAAACATATCTGTACAATGTCTGATAAGTACTCAAAAGTCAGGTGACACAATTGGATTTTATGTATCACACAGAAAGATATAAACCAATGGTATCAGTGCTATAAAAAACTTTATGTAATTTCAACTACATAGCACATGAATATTCTTTGGTTACCTTGACTAGGATATTACTAGAAAAATCAGAAATGTAAAAAGTACATATTTTTGTTATGATATTTTGTTAAAACTGTGTAATACTTTAGAACTATACTGTTCAATAAGGTGGCCACTAGCCTTATGAGGCCACTTAAAAGATGACTAGTCCAAATTGAGATGTACTATAAGTATTAAACATACATTGGACTTTGAAGACTTAATAGAAAAGAGGGAAAGTATTTTGTTAATGTTTATATTGATTACGTATTGAAAATATTTTGGTTATAGTTGATTATGTGATTCATATTATGTTTCTAATGGAAAGCACCACTTTAGCAGGTCTTATATTTTCCTATGTTCCTAAGCCAAATGAAATGGTGCAACTAATAAAAATACTGAAGCAGAGGGTTAATTATGGAAGAACAAACATTCCAGTGTCAAATCTGGTAGATAAGCTTAGTAAAGAAAGTATAAAATCCTGTCATTTTAGCTTCTACTTCATATTTTCAGTTTAAGGATGGTGGTGAAAGAAGACCTGCCAAATTGCTGACCATCGATGTATAAAAAAAGAATGATGTGATGTAGTTACAAAATGCTTTAGTCCAGTAAATACAGGTTTTTAAAAAAATTGTCTCTTGAGCAATTTCATAAAAGACTAGTGAGGTCTGTGTTACTCCCTCATTGAGCTCAAAAGATAGCAACTTCAAAAAACATGTTTGGATCTAGAAAGGGATGAACTTTTTTCTATGGTGTTATTGTAACTGGTTACATTCAAATTTTTAAAGTACATTTAAGTAATAACTACAGAGATTTGAGACATTTAGTATACTTCAGAATATTCACAAAATAAAAAGGTCAACATTATAAATTATTAGTAGGCTGCTTTTCTATTAGTCTTTTGATCATATCATCAATGAAATTCTTTTAAAAAATCCTTTAATAAAAAGCGTTTATAGAAGTAAAACTGAAAATAATTTAATTCAGGAAATGTAATTATTCATTTAGAATGACTAGACAACTGATACTACACAACTAAAACACAAAGTCTATCTTTGTCACACACTGGAATATGATTTTAATATAAACATGTTCTTAAGGTACTAACTCATTTTAAAAGTCGCTTTTTCATAATCATTCCTTTATAATATCTATCTGTAATACTGAGGCTAAAGATGAAATTGAAATATGAGTATCAATAAATAAGATGAATAAAATTTAAATCAATTTTTTATGACTTAGTCATGCTACTTATTTTTAGCCTTTCACAATTATGTAGGTTTATTCCTTTTCTGGTTACAAGTATCACATAGACATTACACATACACACACACAAAAGCAAAATAATAACAAAAAAACTTTCTAACCATCAATAGATGAGTGCAATGATATTCAGTCTGAGTTAATCTCCAGACATCCAAATTCATGAATAAAAATTCATCAGTTTTAAATACACTGAGCCTATTAAGCAAGAACAAAAGCATATGCACAAAAGAGCTTTTAATATATTTCAAAGCCCACAAGAGCCATGGTCTCATTAAAATTATAAATTACACAAACATGGAATGAAGATTCAAACTGCAGTGCAGCTAAGCAGATTACAGAAAACCCCGCGTTCCATATGATAACACACCATGGCCCTCCCAGATGGGGGCTTGGAACAAAAAGGCCATCACCACAGCTAGGGAAAACCTCCTTGTGATCTCTGGTTTCTGTTCAGCAGATGACAGCCAAATAATATGTTGATTATTCTGTTTGTGCTGCTAAGCTTGTAAGATGGAATAAAGCGATATGATCTATTGTGAACCCAATGCTAATGTGTTGCTCCACTCATAAATAATATACTGAATTTATTTTCAAACTATCTCTTATCTGAATTTCAGTTTTTAAATGCATGAATTAAAATAAAAGCCAGGATAAAATAATACTTAATTTGATGCTTTAAACTAAAAAATGCAATTGGCAAGTGAAAAATATCTAAATGCTTAGTGAAGAGTTATTACAATCACCTTTCTTTAATTTCAGCACTGTAATGGGAGACAAAAAAACACTTTTAAATAGGCAATTACTTTCATTAGGAAATATAAATATAAAATTAAGTAATATAATAATCATGAAGTTAATAATATACATTATGGACAAGATAAAAACTAAAATATCAGGGCATGCAAAAACACTTTTCTACAACATCATAGCCCATAATCAGAACATATACTGAATGCATTTTTGAACAATAAAAAGAATAATTGAAGACCTCATAAATGTTCATAACTTGCACAAGAAATCTTACTTAAAATTTAAAAGAAGTTTATAAAAATAATTTTCAAATAGCTAGCATTTTATTTTGATTTGGTGACAAAAGTTAAAACCTAATTTTTCCCTCAATTTAAAAAAAAAGGTATATTTAAAATCCTAAGCTTTAAAGATGATGCCCAGTGAAGTAACAGGGATTGTGTCTGTGAATACAAAATTGTGTATTTCATGAATAAACGTATTTACGAATACTATTGCTTAAAATATTAAAAATCATAACATTTATCTCTTCATCCCCAAATTCCTCCCTTAATACTCTAGTAGACTCTCCTTAAAGGCAAACTAACAAACAACTAAAGTAGTACATTAAAACTGCATATAAGGTGAACATGAATAAACACACTGTTTTCTTAAGGGAGTATTTTATAGAAAGTACATAATTACGGTCATCGGCCTAAGTCCACCTCATTTTTTCTGTCTCCAGATACAAACTGAGTCCAAAAGCACTGCAAAACTCCATTATATGTAAATACAGACTGAAATTTTAAATCTAAAGGTAAAGCAAAAATGCTTTTAAAGAAAAACTAAGAAGATAAAACATTCTTGAAGTAGATAAATATTTCTTAAACAAGAATTAAAAAGCACTAAACATAAATGATGAACTAGACTACTTTAAAGACTTAAACTTCTGTTCATTAAAAGCACTATTAAGAGAGTAAAAAGACAAACCTCATAGAAGAAGAAATAGTTGCAATACCCATCATCAATGAAGAACTCATATTTTGAATATATAAAGAACTCCCACAAATCAAAGGAAATGACAGGCTAACAGAAAAGTGGGCCAAAGAAGTGAACCGGAACTTCACAGAAGAAAATAACCAAACAGCCAATATACATATGAAAAGGTACTCAACTTCATTAATTGGGGAAATATAAAGTAAAATCATTACGGTATACTACTTCGTACCCACCAGAATTGGAAAAATGAAAAAGATAGGGGGAAAAAAATGAGTGTTGGAAACATGTGGAGCAACTAGAACTCTCTCGCATACTATAAATATAGCCTGATACAAACATTTTAGAAAACTGTTTGCCGTTGTTGCTTAAAGCTGAACATATATATGTTGCTGACCAGTAATTTTGCTCCCAGATATATCACCAAAAGAAATGTGTAGATACATAACTCAAGAAATACATATTAGAATGTTCATAATAGCATTATATAGAAACTACGCAAACGTCCACTAACAGTAGAATGGATAAATAATAGTTATATATTCACAACTACATGCAGCAATAAAAACAAACTACAACTATGTAGATAAATCTTAAGACACTATGTTGAACAAAGGAAATCAGACACAAAAAAAATTATACTGTATAATTTTCTATATATAATACAAAACAAGAAAAATGAATCTGCTATTAAAATTCAAGGCAGTGATTATCCTTGTTGGGGGAGGGGGCACAGTGACTGGAAGGGTGCATGAAGGTGTCTTCTGGAGTGCTGACAATGTTCTTTTACTTTATCTGGGTGCTGGTTATATGCGTGTATTTGGTTTGCAAAAAATTCATTAGGCTATCCACTCACAAAGTGTGCACTTTCCTGTATGTGTAGCTTTCTTTAAAGAAGGCACTTTTACATAAAAATACACAGATGTATAAAGATAGTCTAAATCCTTGTCATAAGAAATTTAGGAACTGACATGTATATAATCCAAGGGAGAAAACTGAGGGTTGTTACCGTATCTATTTGAATAACCAAATTTTCAACTACATAGTTAACTTCCTGGATGCTTATAAATGGAAGACATTTATAACATTCACCCTATTATCTTCCCTTGATCCCAATCATGTATTCAGAGATATCCAGTCTTCGTGTTGGAAGTAACTGATACTGCTATTATAACACAGCTTTTAAAATAGTCTCCGGACTTAAGATTTGCCTTTATATGTGGGAAACTAAAGTGGTACAGAATGCAGTATACAGAATATATGATTGCCGTTTTCACTCTTCCTCCCAAATTTCATAAGCGTTAGTTTGTTAATCATGAATGTGTATTACTTAATGTAATAGCATTCCTTGAAAACTATCATTTTTTTCAATGAAATTAAAATATAATTTACTCTTTAATAACAATACCATACACATTAAATAAAGCTTCATGATAATCTGATAATAAACTATACATCTCATATCTCCCAATTAAATATTTCCCTTGTTTCCATACTAGAATCAATATGATTTATAATACTTTTTTTCTTATATTGAAAAGATGCTTTAAGAGATAAGCTAGGAAAGATCATCCAAAGATTATTATAGTTTGTTTAATTTGTATAACAAATATTTATTTATTCACTGCTTACTATCTGTCAGGCTCTAGGGAAAATAGAACAAAAATAGCTAATTTTATAGTAAATATAGCAGGCTTACCCCTTTCACTCTCATTTGATTTACAAATAAAACTATTTTCAACTACTAACATATTAACATATTCAAAAGTTAAAACTAATCTAAAAGATATATACAGTAAAAGTCCCATCTTCCCTGTTTTCTTCTTCATCCCCACAGACTTAGATGTTGTATAAACTTCCAGATTTTGTTATGTAAATATAAGCAAATATGAATATATGGTTTTATTCCCCTCCCAATTTACACAAAAAGTACCTTACTGTACATTGTTTTGAATTCTACTTTTTCCAAATAACAATGGTATGTGAAAAACTTTCCAAATGTTCATATAGAAAAAAAAAATCCACTTTTTTTAACAGCTGTAGAGTATTTCATTGTATAGTTGTCATAGTTCATTTAACGAACACGTTGCCTATAGACACTAAGGAATTTCCAATCTTTTGCTACCACACACAAAGCTACAATGAAAACTCCTATACATATGTTATTTTGTAAGTACACACAAGAATTTCTGTAATAAATTCCCAAAATTGGTACTGAGATGAGGTAAATGCATTGGTCTTTTTCTAGAAATTGCCAATTTGCATTCCACAGGAGTTGCATCATTTTGCACTTCCACAACCTATGCATCTCTGATTTATCCTGAAAAAAAGCTATTCCTCTCTCCGGGCCTCTAAAATACTTTGTTTATAAGGCAATTTCCAACGATGTGCTCACTGCAATAAACTACATAAAGCTCTTGGCTTATTTTTTTCCCAGATGCAAATGTAAAATTTGTTGACTTAGAAAGGTTAAAAGCAAATAAATTTTCAAATTAAAAAACAAACCTCATATAAACTCAGTAAATCAGCATATTAATGCCTAAATGTGCTGGGATAGCAACTGTTTATCTTTCTAATATCTCCTGTGCTCCAAAAACAAATATACTCCCTATTCCAGTTTTTAAAAAAATTCACATTCAATAGTTTATAAATGGATACGAAGTCAAATGCATTTCACTTCTAAATGAATGTTTTCCTAAACCACTTAAATGTTTTCATGAAGTCAAATCTGTGTTACTTCTATATTTTTTTAAAGCCGTAATTTCAAAGGTGATTTAACCTTTGTAACTGCCATTTTTAACAGGTAGTATCATCTAATGTATTATTTTTATTTCAATGTCTATCCTATCAAATATTTAATAATTAGAAAACAAATACCAAGTCCACTGGACTTCCTATTTGAAGTCATACTTAAGTAAATCACTTTCAATAAGCCTACAACTGTTTAGCTGGAAAACATGTAAATGATCATATTTATTCCCCAAATAAGGATACGCAACCTATGTTGCATATATATTAGACAGAAATCAGTCGGTCAGACAGAAATCGGTCTGAGGTTATCTCAATATCCTGTAAAAACAAAGTGGCTAGACTAGTTGCTGATACCAAAATGAATTTTAAAATGCTAGCACACATTCTCTACTCTTATAGTCAGCAGAAGTGACAGAACCATACTTAAGCTCTCACCTAAGTAATACGTAATGTTAGGCAAATGCGTTGATTTTAAATATGAGTCAAACAGAAGGCACTGACAACAAAAAGCAAGAATTACCTAACAAATGTAAAAGAAAACAAAACAAATGAGAAAACACATCACAGTAGCTCTGAGGACAAAAAAGCTTATCAGGCTAGGATAATTTAGAAGAAAACAGTCCAACACAGCATACAATTCCGAGGAAATTGCTTTAATTCTGTAAAATGACTGATGTTCACAGTAACAACTCAGAGCCTTTATAAAAAAACTTAAAATGTATTCTGTTTAAGAGAACAAAGACACACGTTTTTCTGATGAAGTACTCAAAGTAAAACGTCTCGGTTAAAATCAGAATATACAGTGGTTGCCCTTTAGAAGATGAACTGTGATAAAGTGCAATAACTATGGGGGCTTTAGATGTGAAACTTTTTTTTCTCTTTTTTTTTTTGTAATGACCTCTCCTTGCGATAGACATGCAACTTTCTATGCTAAGCCAGTTATTAGTTAATAGCCGAAGGAATATCTGATTTTTTCTGCTAGCTATTTAGGCATATTTTCACTTAAATGACTGGAACACTCAAGAAAATGTCCTGATTTCATTTTACTTTAAGTTGTAACTGCCAAAGTAGATAGGTTAGTCTGGCTTCTAGCTCCAATTTGCTAAATGGCCTTGTTCAAGTGACTCAATCTCTCTAGTCCTTAGTTTCTTCATCAGTAAAGTGAAGGAGTTATAGAAGGCATGACATGTTACTAAATAGAATAAGTGTGCTAACAAAGTGAAACAGAGTTACTGCATTAGGTCCTGTATCTACATCAATACTATAACTAGATCTATTTATATGTACTCTATATTTAAACTATCTCAAACTATATGTCACTTTACTATATATGTAAGGCCTACAATAAAAGAAATGATAATCATTTTAGAATGTTCCCCAACATTTAATATCGTTACTGTCAGGATATAAACAAATGTACACATGATATGTAACCAGGATATTTTTTAAAACACATTCTCAGCAATGTCATCAAATACTAGAAACAACTCAATGATCTACCAACAGCAGAATGGATGAATAAATTCTGGCACATTTAATTCAAAGGGATAATACATAATAACAAAAATGAATGAAATAAAACTACACATAACTACATGGATAACTCTTCAAAACATAATGCTGAGCAAAGGAAGAAAGAATACACGATTCATAAAGATTAAAACGAGGCGAAAAAAGTAAACATACTGCTTAGGAATACACGTAAAGTGACAAAGTTATATTAAAAATTGTATAAATAATTACCATTAAAGTCATGATACTGGTTACCTCTAAAGAAAAGAAAGCATATCAAGAGTTTCTGGGATGCCAGTAATACTCTAAGGTTACAAAGATGTATGCTAAATATTTAATTTATAATTATTCATTGTATTATATATTTATGTTCCTGTATCACTATATTTTACAACAAAAAGTTATAATTATATACTTTCTAAAATAATACTAATATATTTTTATAAAAAGGAAGGATTCCTTTCTGCTGTCAACAATTTCCTTGATCTACATTTCTAATTTTTAATGCAATATTTTAATAAGGAAGAAATAAGTTACTATGCCTAATTCTCCACAATCCTAATTAAAAGTAGATTTCAGCCTTTAAATAATATAAGATCAGTTATCCTGCTAGATCTTGGCTTAGCAGCTCCATGTTGTTTCTGTCTGTCAGTCTTCTTTTCAAGAAAATGCATGCTCATTAATTCCAAATGATATTCAGGTAATAATTTGAGGCATGCTGCATTTCAAAAAATACAATAGCTTAGCCCTAAGGTAGGAAGAAACACACTTCTGACTTTCACACATTTTAAAATAATTTTGGGAGCACTTGTCTATGCATACAACATGAAGGTCCATGATAGGCAAGTCACAGACACTACAGATGAAATCCACACTGTGAGTACTAGAAAACATGATAGCTGGATTATAGCATAGTTATACAATGTCTAATGTAAATTATACTGGGGCAGTTTTAGATATTTTCTTTGGAAAAACGAAAGTACAGGGAATGGAAATTATTACAGAACATTTAACAGTAAACTAACTTACATTACAAAAAAACCCCACACAATTTACAAAATCCTCAAAGGTTCACCACCTAGAAGCATCCTTCAGTGTGTACAGTTATTCCAACTTTTAGATGCTGCTCAACAGGAAGCAGACAATGAAATTTTGAAACAAGACTATCAGTACTTTCATCAGGCTCCAGGTACCAACATGATGGCAATGATATAGCACCTTTATAATAGTTGCTTTTGTTGCATACTATTGGTTTTTGTGAATGTAGCCAAAGATTCCCCTCCTTAGTGGGTCCAACTAACCAGTTATTTGCCCATCTATTAAGTGCCAACTTTACAAAATTACATTGCATCCAGCAGGGAGCAGCATTACAACAGTCATAAGAGTTAAGTTGAACATGAAACCGACAGAAGAAAAAGGAGGAAAAAGCCCACTTACCATAGGTCTGTTCTACAATTCATTCAATTTTTAGGGAAGTTGCAGGGCTTCCAGAAAAAAAAAAAATTAAGCGTGTCTTAAAGCATAGGTGGGTGATCCGCAGTTTCAGGAATCCTAAAGCAGGAAATCAAAATTACATTAGTTGAAGGCTATTTTCAACCATATTGAGTTGAATTAGTAGTATATACTATGACTGAATGACAGTTGTAACGGTGCATCTTCCTCTTAATGGGTCCGTGAGATCTTGAATTCAGGAATTTTATGACGCTTTGGAAAAAATGACTTAAAAAAACAGACAATATTAAAGTCCTTTATCCATCAGAGAATTCAGGTCAGAGAAGAAAGTAATAGCTAATAGATTATATGAGATCAACCTAGAAAGAACTATGTTCCAAGAGTTAAAGGAGTTGACAGGGCAACCATCAACAGTTCATTAAACTGTTCTAGACTGAGACATAGAAAGGATACAAACATTAACTTCTACAGGTCAGCATGAATACCTGAGGTTAATTTTAAGAATAAAAAAGCGGTAGAAAAGCAGAATACAATACTAGTGATATAAGACTAAATTAGATATGTACTGAATATAAGGAATGTGTGTGATACTGTAAAAAAAACCTTGTGACCAGTTATAATATGACAAAGGCAAAACAATACGTTTGACACTGACTTGAATGTCAAAACCTGCCTCATAGTCAATTATAATAATTCTATCTCAGTTCTTATGATTAAGAAAATAAGTTTTATTTTTTATTTTATATATATATATATATATTTATTTATTTATTAATTTTTGAGGCGGAGTCTCGCTCTGTTGCCCAGGCTGGAGTGCAGTGTTGCAATCTCGGCTCACTGCAAGCTCCACCTCCCGGGTTCACGCCATTCTCCTGCCTCAGCCTCCCGAGTAGCTGGGACTACAGGTACCCGCCACCATGCCCAGCTAATTTTTTTGTATTTTTAGTAGAGACGGGGTTTCACCGTGTTAGCCAGGATGCTCTTGATTTCCTGACCTTGTGATCCGCCTGCCTCAGCCTCCCAAAGTGCTGGGATTACAGGAGTGAGTCACCGCACCCGGCCAAAAGTTTTATTTTTATTTGAAATGTTAAAGTTTGCTTTGTGTGAGTTTGCGTGTGACTTTTCAGTGTCTGCCACAAAAAACAAACTTTTGCCTTTAAAACAATATATGCATATTCACTTTTAAATATACATAATTGCATATATCTATATAATATACAATATCACATATCAATGTTATTAATACATAACATTTACTTGAAATTTAATACGTAAAATGATTCCTATTTTCTGACAAAATGACACAAGCAGTTTAACTTTGGCGAATGATATAAAGAATACGGTTTCACTCTAATAATTACCATCAATTTGACTGAAACTGAAAGAAACTCTGATATATTAATCTTCTACCCTTTAGCAGTAAACCATTAGTTGCATTACTTATCATCTTTTGCTCTCCTTAGTCTTCTTATCTTATCTCTTGCCTTTGCTTTTACACATTTCACTTTTCTGATAATTCTTCATTTCTGCCAATCTCTCTTCCTCCTCTTTTGTAATGCATTTCTGTATCAATTCAAATTTTTAATTCAATCTTCTCTCTTTATGACGCTACCACTTTTTTTTTCTTTTAACCTGGTACCTTTAAAAATGAGTTTTCTCCTGTAACAATAGTCTGTTTAAATATATCGTTTCATCCACTTACAAGCACCATGTTTGATCTCAAAAATCTTAACAATCTCACATAATTGGAAGACACATCTAAATATACTTAAATTGTATTTGTTATTCATAAAAAATTCTCCTGAGTTATTTAAGAACTTGCTAAATGTTTTTAAATTCGATCTTGAAACACGCAAAAATTTCGAGGAAATCTAATCTCACATCTAATCTCTAATCATTCCAAAAAACTAGAGACAACCACTATTCTAATAAAGAGGTAATTTAGGATCTTACTACATTGATGTGAGTAAATATTGAGTAACCAACTTCTCTAAATCAACAGAACTTTAGCGCTATTTATTCACATATGTGTGTGTATGTAATGTGCACTATCCACATTAAAAAGCAAAGGTTCATGCCTGTAATCCCAGCACTTTGGGAGGCCAAGGTGGGTGGATCACGAGGTCAAGAGATCGAGACCATCCCGGCCAACATGGTGAAAACGCGTCTCTGCTAAGAATACAAAAATTAGCTGGGCATCGTGGCGCGCGCCTGTAATCCCAGCTACTCGAGAAGCTGAGGTAGGAGAATCACTTGAACCCAGGAGGCAGAGGTTGCAGTGAGCTGAGATAGCATCATTGCACTCCAGCCTGGTGACAAAGCGAGACTCCATCTAAAAAAAAAAAAAGCAGTACATTAAATAACCCCCTACTTCTATATATATTATAAAGTCTGAGAAGAAAAGTGATTTTCCTGTTCAGCACTCTCTAATATAAACATTAAAGGTATTAGTACGTTGTAACATAATGTCATAATAATTATTCACAAGCCTTGAAATTTTTTAAAATTTGTATATAGATTATACAACACCATTTATAATATAATTACCTAAAAAGAAACTATAGTGAGTTGAGAAATGGTCCCCCTTCCTGCCTCCCCTACCCAAATTCATGTTCACCTGGAACCTCAGAACATGACCTTATTTGGAAAAAGGGTCTTTGCAGATGTAATTAAGGTAAGGACCAATGTGAGATCATAGTAGATTACAAAGGGTCCTAAATCCAACAGGAACGTCCTCATTAGAGACAGAAAAGGACACAGGAAGACACAGAGAAAAGTACAATGTGAAAATGAAGTCAGCCTGGAGTTACACTGCCTCAGGGCAAGGAATAACATGCCACCATAAGCTGCAGAAGCAAAGAAGGATGCCCCCCTAGAGTTTTCATAATAAACATAGCTGACAACTTGACTTCATATTTTTGACCTCCAAAATTGTTAGAAAATTGATCTCTGTGTGTTAAGTCACCAAGTTTTTGTTCATTTGTTATGGTAATTTTAGAGAACTAACATAGATTTTCATACCAAAAACTGGAGTGTTGCTGTGATACCTAAAAATAGAAAAACAGAAAAAGCCTAGGTTGCCTTGAAGAAATTTTTGGTACAAAAAGAAATCTTAAGAGAACTCTGCTAATGGCTCAGAAGGAAGAGAAGAGGTAAAGAAAGCTATCACCTTAAAGAATACATACATTATCATGAACAGAATGTTGACAGAAATAGGAACATTAAAAAGGTTTCTGATGAACTCTCAAGAAGGAAATGAAGAACATGGTATTGGAAAGTAAAGAAATAGCAGTCCTTGTTGTAAAGTGGCAGAAAACTTGGCTGAAATGGGTTCTACTATGTGGCGAAAAGTAGAACTTGGTAAGCAATTAACTTGAATATGTAGCTGAGGAGATTTCCAAGCAAAGTGTTAAAGGCGTACACTGTTTTCTCCGGGCTGCTTACAGTAAAATGTGAGAGAAGAGATAAATTGAGGAAGAAATTGTTAAGCAAAGAAAAACCTATGATTTGGAGATTTCTTAACCTATCTAAATTGTAAAAGATGCTAAAACACGCTCTGGAGAAGGGCCAAGGATGTGGCTGAAAAACCTTTTCTGAAGAGATTAGGTATGTGACTAATGGGTCCAAATCAACCTTTTCAGCAGAAGCTAGAAATAGAGATGAGATTATCCAGGAAAGATCTTTGAAGAATTCTCTTATGATGGCAGAGATCCTCTAGACATACATGGGAGACCCACACATTTTAAAATATTCAGTAAACCATGCTATAAACACATGTGCTGTCACCCAGGCTTTGTTGTTCTGTCTATAAAGAACAGGCAGAGTAGATTTAGTATAATTCCTAAGGGCCTTGGGATTTTCATAACGGTAAATGAGCACTGGCTTCAACTTAAAGACACCAGTTGCCATTATCCCCTTAGGAGAGTGACCCTGTCCTGAGAAGCATCAAAGCCAGGCATTGACTTCTCTCCAGCTATGAAAAGTCCTAGATAGCATCTTCTTCCAACAGAAGGCTGTTTAATCTACATTGAAAATTTGTCACTT
This sequence comes from Pan troglodytes, assembly GCF_028858775.2. Classification (NCBI taxonomy): domain Eukaryota; kingdom Metazoa; phylum Chordata; class Mammalia; order Primates; family Hominidae; genus Pan; species Pan troglodytes. The sequence goes on from NC_072407.2 coordinate 35,491,623, forward strand.
CATGTACCCACCTATATCAACTATCTTTGCTAGATAGAGGTAACTTGCTGCAGCTTGCCATACACTTTTATGTTATGGCTTCTCTCCTTAAACCTCACTAATACAACCTCTGCTATCTTTCAAATGTTCTTCTGCAGCTTCCTCACCTCTCTCAGCCTTCATAGAATTGAAAAAAACAGGATCTTACTCTGGATTAGGCTTTGACTTGAAGGAACATTGTGGCTGGTTTGATCTATCCAGACAACTAAAACTTTCTCCATATGAGCAATAAGGTCATTTCTCTTTCTTAACATTCATGAGTTTATGAACTTTTCCCACTGCATTCATAGCTTAACTGTTTGGCAAGAGGCCTACCTCTTGGCCTGTCTCAGCTTTCAACAAGCCTTCCTTGGTAAGCTTAATCATTTCTAGCTTTTGATTTAAAGTGACAAATATGCCATGCTTTCTTTCACTTGAACACTTAAAGACCACTTTAAAGACCACTGCATGGTTAATTTTCCTAATTTCAATATTGTTATGTCTCAGTGACACAATGAAGTGAATAGGGAGTGAATAGGGAGGCCAGCGAAGGAGAGCTGGGGGGACAGCTGGTTGATAGAACAGTTAGCACACATACATTTACTGATTAAGTTAACATTCTTATATGGGCACGGTTTCTGGTGCCTCAAAACAATTACAATAGCAACACTAAAGATCCTGATCACAGATAACCATCACAGATATAATAATGATAAGAAAGTTTGAAATATTGCAAGAATTACCAAAATGTGACACAGGGACACAAAGTGAGCATGTACTGTTGGAAAAATGGCACCAATAGACTTGCTAATTGCAGGGTTGTCACAAATCTTCAAGTTGTAAAAAATGCAGTTCTTCAAAGCTCGATACAGGGAAGCACAAATAAGATGATGCATGCCTGTAGTTTTTCTATAAAAAATGTTAAGGGACCCTGAAAAGCCAAAACAATTGTATTACTCCATTTTCATGCTGCTATAAAGAACTGCCCAAGACTGGGTAATTTATAAAGAACAGAGGTTTAATTGACTCACAGTTCTGCAGGGCTGGGGAGGCCTCAGGAAACTTACAATCATGGTGGAAGGAGAAGCAAACACATCCTTCTTTACATGGTGGCGGGAAGGAGAGGTGCCAAGCAAAGAGGGGAAAGCCCCTTATGAAACCATCAGATCTCAGGAGAACTCACTCACTATCACTAGAACAGTATGGGGGTAACCCACTCCCGCCATGATTCAGTTACCTCCTACCAGTTCCCTTGCACAGTATGTGGGGATTATGGAAACTGTAATTCAAGATGACATTTGGGTGGGGGCGTAATCAAACCATATCATTCCACCCCAGCCCCGCCCAAATTTCATGTCCTCACATTTCAAAACACAATCATGCCTTTCCAACAGTTCCCTAAAATCTTAGCTCATTCCAGAATTAACCCAAAAGTCCAAGTCCAAAGTCTCATCTGAGACAAGGCAAATCCTTTCCACCTATGAGCCTACAAAATCAAAAGTAAGTTAGTTACTTCCTAGATACAACAAGGGTACAAACGTTGGGTAACTACACCCATTCCAAATGGTAGAAATTGGCCAAAACAAAGGGGCTATGGGCCCCATACAAGTCCAAAATCCAATAGAGAAGTCTTCAAACCTTAATGTTCCAAAATGATGTCCTTTGACTCCATGTCTCAAATCCAGGTCACACTGATGCAAGAGGTGGGCACCCATGGCCTTGGGCAACTCTGCCTCTACGGCTTTGCAGGGTACAGCTCCCCTCCTGGCTGCTTTCATGGGCTGGCTTTGAGTGTCTGCAGCTTTTCCAGGTGCACGGTGCAAGCTGTCAGTGGATCTACCATTCCGGTGTCTGGAGGACCATGGCCCTCTTCTCACAGCTCCACCAGGCCATGCCCCAGTGGGGACTCTGTGTGGGGGCTTCAACTCCACATTTCCCTTCCTCATTGCTCTAGCAGAGGTTCTCCACGAGTGCTCCACCCCTGCAGCAGACTTCTGCCTGGTCATCCAGGCATTTCCATATATCCTCTGAAATCTAGGAGGAGGTTCCCACACCTCAATTACTGACTTACGTGCACCCACAGGCCCAACACCACATGGAAGTCACCAAGGCTTGGGGCTTGCACCCTCTGAAGCAATGGCCCAAGCCGTACCTTTGACCCTTTAAGCCATGGCTGGAGCTGACACAGCTGGGATGCAGGACACCATGCCCCAGGACTACACAGAACAGGGGCAACCCTGGGCCCTGCCCAGGAAACCGTTTTTCCCTTCTAGAGGCCTGTGATGAAAGGGCTGCCGTGACATGTCCTAGAGGCATTTTCCCCATTGTCTTGGTGATTAACACTGGGCTCCTTGTTACTCATGCAAATTTCTGTAGCTGTCTTGAATTTCTCCCTAGAAAATGGGTTTTTCTTTTATATCACATAGTCAGGCTGCAAATTTTCCAAACTTTTTTTTTTTTTTGAAAAGTAGTCTCACTCTGTCACCCAGGCTGGAGAGCAGTGGTGTGATCTAGGCTCACTGCAAGCTCCACCTCCCAGATTTACTTACGCCATTCTCCTGCCTAAGCCTCCCAAGTAGCTGGGACTACAGGTGCCCGCCACCACGCCCAGCTAATTTTTTGTATTTTTAGTAGAAACAGGTTTCACTGTGTTAGCCAGGATGGTCTCAATCTCCTGACCTCGTGATCCGCCCACCTTGGCCTCCCAAAGTGCTGGGATTACAGGCGTGAGCCACCGCGCCCAGCCCAAATTTTCCAAACTTTTATGCTCTGTTTCCTCTTGAATACTTCACTGCTTAGAAATTTCTTCCACCAGATACCCTAAATCATTTCTTTCAAGTTCAAAGTTCCACAGATCTCCAGGGCAGTGGCAAAATGCCACCAGTCTCTTTGCTAAAGCATAGCAGAGTTACCTTTGCTCCAGTTCCTAGTAAGTTGCTCATCTCCATCTGAGACCACCTCAGCCTGGACTTCATTGTCCATATCACTATCAGCATTTTGGTCAAAGCCATTCAACAAGTCTCCAAGAAGTTCCAAACTTTCCCACATCTTCGTGTCTTCTGAGCCTTCCAAGTCTCTAGGAAGTTCCAAACTTTCCTACATTTTCCTGTCTTCTTCTGAGCCCTCCAAACTGTTCCAACCTCTGCCTGTTACCCTGTTCCAAAGTCAATTCCACATTTTCAGGTATCCTTATAGCAGTGCCCCTCTCCCTCAGTACCAATTTACTGTATTAGTCCATTCTCATGCTAGCCTCAGGCATGCACAAAGAACTGCCTGAGACTGGATAATTTATAAAGAAAAGAGGTTTAGTTGACTCACAGTTCTGCAGGGCTGGGAAGGCCTCGGGAAACTTACACTCATGGCGAAAGGACTTACACGCTGATTTCAAATGTTGATATTATTATTTTAAGCCCTGAGTCAAAATTTAGTACAAAGTTATAGTAAGCAAAAACGTGGTACTGGCATAATGACAGATCTACAGACCAATGGAATAGAATAAAGAGCACAGAAATAGCATTGACATAAATGGTCAAATGATTTTTGACAAGGGTGCCAAGACCATTCAATGGGGAAAAGGCAGTCTTTTCAACACATGGTATTGAGAAAACTAGATATCAACATAAAAAAGAATGAAGTTGGACTTTTGTCTTACACCATATAAAATTAACTCAAAATAGATCAAAAACCTAAATGGAAGAGCTAAAACTACACAACTCTTGATTGGCCATGATTCATTGAATATGGCACATTGAAAAAACAAAGGCCACAAAAGAAATAAAAATATATAAACTAGACTTCCTCAAATTAAAAACTTTTGAGCAACAAAAAATACTATCACAAGGAGAAAGTATTTGCATATCATACATCTAATTAAGGGTCACGGTCCAGAATATATAAAGAACTCCTATAACTCAAAAACCCGCAAAAAAAAAAAACAAAACAAAGTCATTACTCAATTCAAAACCGGCAAAGGTTTTCAAAAGACATCTCTCCAGACAAGGTATACAAATGGCCAATAAGCACATGAAAAGATGGTTAAACATCCCTAGTCATTAGGGAAATGCATATCAAAACCACAATAAGATATCACATCATATGCATTAGGATGACTATTATCAAAAAAACAGAAAATAACAAATGTTGCTAAGGATGTGGTGAAATTGTAACCCTTCCGCACTCCTGGTGGGAATGCAAAATGGTACAGCCAATGTGGAAAACAGTTTGGTGATACCTTAAAAAGTTAATCATAGAATTTTCATATAATCCAGCAATTCCATTGTATGGTATATACCCAAAGGAAATGAAAACAGAGATTCAAACAGATACTTCTATGCCAATGTTCACTGTAGCACTATTTACAATAGCCAAAGGTAGAAACAATCCAAGAGTCTATCAACAGATGAATGGATAAACAAACTGTGATATATGTGTGTGTGTGTGTGTGTGTGTGTATATTATAAATATGTTATCTTATATATATGTTATAACTTTTTAAAATTTTATTATTATTATACTTTAAATTTTAGGGTACATCCTAATGCTAAATGATGTTAATATGTTATAATTTACATATGTAATCTGATATAGGATAATCATATATTATAATAGATAATCCTATATATAACATATATTATATATACATTATATAATCTATAATTTTATATATCTAAGAGTATATTATATAATCTTATATATATCTGATATCATATATGATCTTATATCATATATAATACAATCTTATATATTATATACAATGATATATCATCTATTACGTATATCATATATGATATATCATCTATTATATATGATAATCTTATATCATATATTATAATCTTATATAAGATTGCATATGTTACATATATGTATTACATATTATATATATATACACACAGATGGTGCCTGACTTAGCAATGGTTTCACTTATGATTTTCAACCTTATAATGGGTTTATCAGGGTATTAAATACATTTTCAACTTATGGTATTTTCAACTTAAATTGGGTTTATCAGGACATAACTCCATCATAAGTCAAAGAGCATCTGCAATAGATTATTCAGCCATAAAAAAATGAAGTTTTAATATATGATACAAAATACATGAACTTTGAAAAACATTATGCTAAGTGAAAAATATTATGCAAATATTAACAAGAATATAGTATGATTCCACTTATATGAGGTGCTTATAATAAGTTGGCAAATTCACTGAGAGTAGAATACAGGTTATTAGTGGTTGAAACAAGAGAGAATAACAAGTTACTGCTTCTTGGGTACAATATTTCTTTTCTTTTTTTTTTTTTTTTTTTGAGATGGGAGTCTCGCTCTGTCGCCAGACTGGAGTGCAGTGGTGCGATCTCCGCTCACCACAACCTCCGCCTCCTGGGTTCAAGCAATTCTCCTGCCTCAGCCTCCCAAGTAGCTGGGACTAGAGGCACGCGCTACCATGCCCAGCTAATTTTTCTATTTTTAGTAGAGACGGGGTTTCAGCATGTTAGCCAGTATGGTCTCGATCTCTTGACCTCGTGATCCCCCTGCCAAAGTGTTGGGATTACAGGCGTGAGCCACTGCACCCGGCGGGGTACAATATTTCTTCTTGAATGATGAAAAAGTTTTAGAAATAGTGGCAATGATTACACAACATTGTAAGTACTCTTAATGTGACTTCACTTATACTTAAAAATGATGAAAGTAGTGAATTTTATGTTACGTATATTTTTATCACACATACACAAATTTTTTTAAAGGGCTCAAAACCTTGAGCCAGTTCAGAGGGCAGACACAAATACTTCAGTTAGAAAATCAAAACTGGGCTACTGATAAGCAGTAAAGTGAACATATTCCAATGCTCAGTGAGAGAAAAACGATCCTTATATATGATGATAATCTATTAATTCTCATGTGAGTTGATTTAGGAAATGTTAATAGAAAAAACATAATTTGCTTTATATTCTTAAAAAATCCAACCTTAGAATACCAAATGGACTATAAAATTATTTTCAAATCTTTAATTTTGACTAATGGAAAAATTGTAATACCAAATGACCTTTTAATGTTATTCTTTGAACCTTTCACTTTGGGAAATAAAAAATATAATAAGCAGAACTATAAAATTAAAATTCTAAAGGTTTTAAGAAGGAAATATTTTTAAATTACAAAGGATTCTGTTTCACCACTGGACAACACTGTTATAAAGTTCTTTAATCTGGGTTGAAACTGAAATTTCTATGCCCTGGAGAAACAAAGAGGTCTAATTTTTTTTTGACAGGATTAAAACAAGTCTTATGAAACTCAAAATCTTTCACCTCCCAGCTACCTATATTCCAGTTACTACCTCAATTGCTTTCCCATCACTTTTTCTCACCATATTAATCACTCTGAATATATACCTATTTTAGCAGGGCAAATATGCTTCATGTTTTATGCTAATATCCATAAACTGGCTACATAAAAAGCTACCCTGAGGAGGAAACTAAGCCTGTATTTGGACTGAAGTGGAAAATAGTGGATAAGAGTATGAATTCTGTAGTCAGACAGGCTAGCTCTATTGTGAATCCTAGATCTTCCACTTACGAGCTTTCTGACCTAGATAGAACAAGTTACTTATCCTTTATGTGACTCCATTAACTTCTGAACACACTCATCTATAAAATGTGTGAGGATTAAATAATATATAAAGCATTCACAACATTACAGGGACTACAATAGGCATTCAACAAAAACATTACTTAATATAATTAATCACCAATACATCCATGGAGAGAGGAGTGGAGATACTGAAGAAGATACTAAAGAAGATACTTTACATTTCAGTTTTACCATGTGTCTTTTGATTCAAATATCACGCCTAAATGGGATTCTGGTTCAAAACTGCAGATAAATTTACTGCTACTGTCTTCAAAAACTACATGGAGGGCCGGGCGAGGTGGCTTACACTGTAATCCCAGCACTTTGGAAGGCCAAGGTGCGCGGATCACGAGGTCAGGAGATCAAGACCATCCTGGCTAAAATGGTGAAACCCGGTCTCTACTAAAAATACAAAAAAATTAGCCGGGCATGGTGGCGGGCACCTGTAGTCCCAGCTACTCAAGAGGCTGAGGCAGGAGAATGGCGTGAACCCGGGACGCGGAGCTTGCAGTGAGCTGAGATCACGTCGTTGCACTCCAGCCTGGGCGACAGAGTGAGACTCCGTATCAAAAAACAAAACAAAACAAAACAAAACAAAAAACACTACACTGAAACGACAGTACATTTTTAAAAATAAATAGAAATAAATGCTGAGAAAAGGAGTGAAAGGCACACTAGAGATTTTGAAGAATTTCTGGAAGACCAGGCATATAAAATCATAGTGATAGGTTGAAAAGAATGGAGCGAATGACAGTCCAGACATGGTTAGCAAAGTATAGTTCACAGGGCAAATCTCCCAGCCCATCACATGCTTTTGCATTTTTTAAAGGGCTGAAAGAATAAAGCAGCAGCATATTTTTTATAACATGTGAAAACTACATGAAATTCAAATTTCAGTGTCCACAAAGTGTTATCAAAACACAGCCATACTCATTTGTTAATGTTATTTCTGGCTACTTTCCCATGGAAGAGTTAAGAGGTCATATTACCCGCAAAACCTAAAATATTTACCATCTGGTCCCAGAAAATGTATGCCCACCCCTAGCCAAGCCCAAACATGAGAATGCTTCAGGAAGATGAGACGCTTCTTCCTGTGACTCCAAAGGGGTTCTGAGCTAAAATCAGCAGTTCTGGAGGCTAACTTCTTAAATAAATAAATAAATAAGTAAAAAAAGTGTAATCTGCCTGAGAAGAATTTGGTCTCCAAGTATGGAGGTTGGAGAGCTAGGTTAGGGGCCTCCTCATCTGGCTATTAGAGAACGACTGGTCTGTGTACTTGCCCCTTGATTATGCACATTAAAGCAAAGTACACCAATAAATTAAGTCCTACCAACCCACAAGAAAATTGGTCAGTCTTTTTTTTTCCATTTAGGCTAAAGATTTGATGGGAAAACAAAGAAAGAGAAAACCCACTCCAGTTACTATACTATTCCACTGGTCCTTCACTTATCAACATGAATAAAGAGCCAACATTTAAGGAAAACACGAGCATGAGAAAGAAGGTCCATAATGAAAATAATTAGTCTGAATAAGCAACCCTGGAGAAATCAGAGGTAATTCAGGGAGGAAAAAAAATTCTATGTCTCTGTAAAACAAGAGATATAGAATTAAAAGAACAGAGTTTAAACATAAAATATATGCCTGTCTGCCACCACCTTCTCCCATTCAGAAAAAATAGAAAAGGTGGAGAAAAAGTTGAAGAGGAACAATCCAAAGGAGTTAATCTTCCTAAACTTTCAGGAAAAGACACTCCTCTCTCCCCTCCAAAAATCTGTTCCACATATGCACACACACACACACACTCCCCAAAGAGAGGGTGTTGAAAGGACTCGGAACACAGGGCAAATGAAATAAAAATACATAAAGCTGTAGACACTTTTTTTTTTCAACCTAGAGCAGAGGTTGCCAAACTAGGGCCCATGAGTCAAATTCAGCAGACTCTGTTTTAGCCAATAAAGTTTTACTGGGACAAAGTCATGCTCATTCATATACATGTTATCTGTGACTGCTTTTGTGCTCTCACAGCGAGTTGAAAAGTTGTAACAGAGACCATATGGACTACAAGGCCTAAAATATTTACTATTTGGTCTTTTATAGAAAAAGGTTGCCAAAGCTTGATCTAAAGCTGTGTGATTTAATATAGTACAAACTAGCCACATGCAGCTGTTTAAATAAATAACTTAAAATAACTAAAATTAAATAAGATTAAAATTCAGTTCCTCTGTCATATTAGTCACATTTTAAGTACTCTATAATCATATGTGTTTAATGACTATTGTACTGGACAGTGCAGATACAGAACATTTCCATCAGAGGTTCTACTGGACAGGGTTCATCTGAGTATTACAATAGATTATTGTAACTGCATTTTAATTACTGCTTTAACAATTGCTACACTGAAAAAACATACCTAAGTGCTACAGTCTGAATGTGTCCCCCAAAAAGCATGTGTTGAAAATTTAATTCCCAGTGCAATAGTGTTGAGAGGTGAGGCTAAATGGGAGGTGTTTAGGTCTGAGGGCTCCACCCTCATGAATGGATTAATGAAAATTATAAATGAGATTGAGGCTGAGAGTTGACCCTTGTTCTCTCTTGCTCTCTCTTGGGCCACTCCACTATGTGATAACACAGCAAGGACACCCTCGCTGGATACCAGCCCCTCAATCTTGGACTTCCCAGTTTCCTGAATTGTGAGCCAATATATTTCTGTTCATTATACATTACCCAGTCTCAGGTATTCTGTTACAGCAGCACAGAACAGAATAAGACACTCAGAAGCAGGAAGAAGAAATACATTTAGAAAAAGACAGAAATTAGGGGTTTTAGAAATGAAAATAATGGCCGAGCATGGTGGCTCATGCCTGTAATCCCAGCACTTTGGGAGGCTGAGGCAGGTGGATCACTTGAGGCCAGGAGTTTGAGCCCAGCCTGGCCAAAACAGTGAAACCCCATCTCTATAAATAAATAAATAAATAAATAAATAAATAAATAGCTGGGCATGGTAACACATGCTTGTAATCCCAGCTACTTGGAAGGCTGAAGCATGAGAATTACTTGAACCTGGGAGGTGGAGGTTACAGTGAGCCAAGATCATGCCACTGCACTCCAGCCTGGGCAACAGAGTAAGACTGTCTCAAAAAAAAAAAAAAAAAAAAAAAAAGAAAAAGAAATGAAAAAAATTAATGCATACATCAAAGACCTTGTTGTATGAAAATATCGCCGAAATAGATATTTTTAAAGTCCTTCAAAGTCAGAGAGAAAAAATCCGAACTGAGAGAAAATTCAAAGATATAGTACTACAAATGAGAAACTAAATTTGAACATAGATGTGGAAGAGATTATAATTCAAGGTTGAGAATGTAATGAATGCTATCACATTTGAAAGTAATAATAAAGTTTCCTAAGAAAACAGAATTCAAAAAGAGGTAGAATAATTATATAGAACAAGAGCCATTAGTAATTTTTTAAGTTATGTAATAAATGGATCCAATTTGGTTCTGAGTTAATAAAAATAATGTTTGCTAGGATATCCAACTTTCATTTTATCCTGCAAGAAATTCATCAAAACATACTTCATATCCAGACTCTTAAACTAAGAAACAGTAGTCAAAATAATAAATTTCACTCTAACACTACCCATTGGTCCAGGATTTATTTATTTCTTTAGAGAGGAGCTTCAGGAGCCTGTGGGACCCTTCAGGCAAAATCAGTAGATGTGATTTTTTCATATGAAATAGTTTTAAATATTTGGCCTACTCCCAGGCTTCCATAATTATTCAAACCGAAGGGAAATTGATCACATCTCAGCAGAAATGTCCACAATAATTAGAACATCACACATGCTTTGATTAACACAGTAGCTTTATGTCTATGAGACTCTGGTTGACACGTGAAAGGAACACCAGTCAGCCGTTATTTAATTCCTCATGCTGGCTACATGCAAATATGAAGAAAAGTCCCAGACTGAATGACATACAAATGTTGGGCCAGTCTCTGAAATTTCTTTTCTTTTTTTGCTAAAAATTTTAATGTTTTTGTGTTGACCATTAAAAACACTTTGTTTGCCTTTATTTTTTCTTGTAGACAGATTTACTTGACAAATCTCCTTGAACTAAAACCCCTGGACACATTTACCCTATTACACTGCACATTCTAACACATGACTATACAATGGCTTTTTAAGTTTTAATTTAAATACCCCAGTTTTCCATTTATACTTTAAAATCCACTAAAATTATGATGAATATAAGTACTCATTTGCCCTGGTCAGTCCCAGCTTACTCCTGCTTTCCTAGCATCCAATATAATTCAGTATTTCAGTACTTTCAAAAGTGTCCTAAATAATCTACGGATCAAAGAGAAAATCAAAACAAAAAGTAGTAAATATTTTGAAATAAATGATGAAAACATAAAATGCCATAAGTTATAGGAGCAGCTAGTGCACGCTCTTAACTACATACGGTATATTAGAAAAGGCAGAAAATCAATAATTAAGCTTTTAGTATAAGAAGGCGGAACAAACAAAGCCTTAGCAAATCAAAATGAAGGAATGTAGAAGGAAATAAATGATAAATAAACAGTAATCGATTAAACAGAAAGTAGAAAGTAAAGACTGAGAAAAACCAATAAAGCCAAATTTGAGTATTTTTAAAGATTACGTGAAAAATCCCTAGCAAAATTAACAATGAAGAAAAAAAGGAAAAGAAACTCATTCTCAATTGCTGATATTTATTTATCAGCAATAAATAAAAGAAGAAATCACTGCAGTCAGAAAAGGATAGGAAGAGCTCATTCCAGTATGGCAAAGTAAGCTTATGACAGACCAATCCTACCATAGACAACAACTATAAACTCTGAACAATACACAAAAATCAATTATGTGAAGGCTCTACAGATTTAATAGAAGCAAACAGATTTTGCTGGGTAGTCAACTTAGGTGAGAAGGAATTGCCACAGGGTGAGTTTCCCATTTTTACTGATTTAACTTGAGGTCCCCACAGTACAGTGTGGCTCAAATTCTGAGAGAAAGAAAGCCAGCCTTCTGAAGAACCTGAAGACACACACTAACCAATGGAAAGTCCAGAAAGAAATCTGCCTAATTTATGTGTGACTTTATTTATTAAAAAAGTGATGATGCGATATAGCAAGGAAAGAATCATTTTTTCAATAAATGGTGCTAGGTCAATAGGATACCAATACAGGAAAAATAAACACATCTTTACCGCTGCCTCACACCAAACACAAAAAAGTCAATTCCAATAAAGTACAGACATAAATATTTAAAAGTAAAACATCAATGGTTTTAGGAAAAAAAACATGGAGATCATCTTCAAAATTTTGGAGTAGGCAAACATAGCCATAAAGCACCAGCCACTAAGAAAAAATTGTTAAGTCAGAATATGTTTTGACTGAAATCAAAAGATAAGAAAATGAAAAGGCAAGCTACAGAATGATAGAAGATATTTGTAATGAATTTATTTGGAAACGAACTCTTATCCAAAATATAAAAGAACTCCTACAAATCCATGGGACAGAGGCAGACAATCCAAATTTGTAAAATTAAAAAACATGGATAGACCCTTTCACAAAAGAGGTTACCCAAATGGCCAATAAGCATATAAACGGGTGCTCAACTTCGTCAGTTCAACTCCAAATGACAATGCCATACCACAACCCTCTGAGAATAGCTGAAATGAAAGAAGAAAAACATGTGTTGATAAGGATGAGAAGTAACAACCATTCCCAAATACTACTGGTAAGAGTATAAACTGGTACAATTGCATTGAAGAAATGGCCACAAATGGGAAACTATCCAAATCTCTTCTAACAGTAGAACACATAATAAATTATAATACATTTATATAATACTATACAGCAATAAGAATAGATCAGCCACAAAGACACACATTAACAAGGATCATTTCACAAAAATAATGTTAAGCAAAAGAAGTCAAACATGGAATCTAATAGTGGATCTAATGGAATCTAATAGTTGATCTCACAGAAGTAGAGAGTATAATAAAAGTAGAGAAGTAGAAAAACAGGTAAAAGAAATCTGTGGTGCTACAACTCAGGACTATAGTTTCTCTTTGTGAGTATAATGACAGGAAGGAGGCAAAAAAGGAATTACCGGAGGTTGAGGAACTCCCTCTGTGTAGACATGACCTTAGTATTCATTCCTTCAATCATGCTGCCAGAATACCAGCAGGCCCAGTAGTGAACCTTCACAGTATCTCTGCTATACGCTTTACCTGCACAGACACAACAGTGATAAGGACTCCAGGGCTAGTGAAGCCACTGAAAAAACAACTGAAGAGGTGTCCACTTGTATCAGAAGGTGCTGGTTGCCTACCATGTTCATTATATGTTTTCTGGTGTATCTCAAAGTGGTTTCCTGCAGGATTTACAACAGTCAATCAAGGAAGTTATGGGAAACATTGTGGACATGGAAAAAATAAAAAATAAAAAACGTCGGGAGGGAATAGTTGTTTAAGATAGGCATCTTGGAGAAATTCAAGAGTTAACAGACACCACACCAGAGGCATTAACAGAAGATGACTTGATGGAGATGAATGCTTCCAAACAAGTGCCAGACGATGAGAAAGAAGTAGAAGCAGCAGTGCCAGAAAACAAACTGACATTAGGCAATCTGGCAGAAGTCTTCCAGTTATTCAAGACTGCTGTGACTTCTTCTGACATGGACCCCTATTATAACACAGATACTAAAACTAAAGCAAACAGTGGAAGAAATGGTACTGTACAAAAACATTTTTAGAGAGCTGAAAAAGCAAAACAGACAAATTAGTATGTATTTCCATAAAGCTATATTGACTGCGTCTACTTCTCCTTCCTCCCCTCCCACCTTCTCTGTCTCTGGCACCCTTGAGACTACAAGACCAACCCCTCCTCTTCCTCCTTCTGCTCAGACTACTCAACATGAAGAACGTCAGAACGAAGACCTGTATAATGATCCACCTGCACTTAATGCATGGCAAATATATTTTCTTCCTATGATTTGATTAACATTTTCTCTAGCTTACTTTATGGAAAGAATGCAGTACATAATACATATACAAATTATGTGTTAATCCACAGATGTCATTGGTACAGCATCCAGTAGTCAAAAGTAGACTATTAGCAGTTAAGTTTGGGAGGGGTCAAAAGTTATATGCGTGTTTTCAACTACACGGGTGTGGGGGTCGACACCCCTGATCCGCACACTGTTCAAGGATCAACTGTACTTTATTGACCTATTTACCCACGTATCTTCCCCAACTGTGAACTCAAAGAGTACTGACACAGTATTTTTTTCTTCTGTAACCTGAGCTCTGGTGCACTTCCTAGAATTTAGTATGTCCTTCATAAAGAATTAATTAAGAACGCACCTAAACATATAACTTTTTTTTTTTTTTTTTTGAGACACAGTCTCGCTGTGTCGCCCAGGCTGGAGTGCAGTGGCGCAATCTCGGCTCACTGCAAGCTCCGCCTCCCGGGTTCACCCCATTCTCCTGCCTCAGCCTCCTGAGCAGCTGGGACCACAGGCGCCCGCCACCATGCCCAGCTAATTTTTTTGTATTTTTTAGTACAGACGGGGTTTCACCATGTTAGCCAGGAAGGTCTCGATCTTCTGACCTCATGATCTGCACGCCTCGTCCTCCCATAGTGCTGGAATTACACGCATGAGTCACTGCGCCCAGCCAACATATAACTTTTAACTCTTCCTTTCCATGAATACTTTATTTATTCTCGCGTTTTATATTCAACTCTGCTATTTGCTGGTAAGTTCAAGAATTTGAAATTATTTGGGAGCAAAGATTTTATCTTTGTCAAAAAAAAAAAAAAAAAGGCGGCTGGGCGCGGTGGCTCACACCTGTAATCTCAACACTTTGGGAAGCCGAGGCGGTGGATCACAAGGTCAAGAGATTGAGACCATCCTGGCCAACATGGTGAAAGCCTGTCTCTTACTCAAAATACAAAAATTAGCTGGGCATGGTGGTGAATGCCTGTAGTCCCAACTACTCAGGAGGCTGAGGCAGGAGGATCATTTGAACCCAGGAGGCGGAGGTTGCAGTAAGCCGAGATCATGCCACTGCACTCCAGCCTGGCAACAGAGCGAGACTCCGTCTAAAAAGAAAACAAAAAACAAACAAACAAAAAACCCATATTTGGCTGGCGCGCTGGCTCACACCTGTAATTCCAGCACTTTGGGAGGCCGAGGTGGGCGGACCACGAGGTCAGGAGACTGAGACCATCCTGGCTAACACGGTGAAACCCCATCTCTACTGAAAATACAAAAAATCAGCAGGGCGTGGTGACGGGCGCCTGTAGTCCCAGCTACTCGGGAGGCTGAGGCAGGAGAATGGTGCGAACCCAGGAAGGCACAGCTTGCAGTGAGCCGAGATCGCGCCACTGCACTCCAGCCCGGGCAACACACCTAGACTCCGTCTCAGAAAAAAAAAACAAAAGCATATATTTATCCTACGATAGTGTTATACCAGATATATATCCTAATTTCATGAATACTCTGGTGTGTATATAGATCATCTTTCCAGAATTATAGTCCAAGTCAAAGTTGGAAAATAATTCTTCAGTTCTAGTAATGAGGCAAACAAAGCACCACTATCATCATCTTGGGAAAACTAAAGGGTTAAGTAAATACAGTAGGAAACAAGGGAATATGTAATACAGAAGCCTATAAAAACGAATTATACCATTATGTTAAGTGAAATAAGTCAGACACAGAAAGACAAATATCACATGATCTTACTCATAGGTGGAATCTAATAGTTAATCGCACAGAGAGTACAATGGTGTTTACCAGAGGCCAGGATGGTTGGCAGGGGGGATGGGGAGAATTTGGTCAAAGATACATAATATCAGTTAGATAGGAGGAATAAATTTCAAGAAATCTATTATATAACATGAATTTATAGCAAGCTGACTATAGTTAATGATCATATATTGTATTCTTTAAAAAAATGTAAACAGTGTAGATGTTATGTACTCTTACCACAAAAATGATAACTATGTGAGGTAATGCATTGCTAATTAGCTAGATTTAACGATTCCGGAATGTACATACACTTCATAGCATCATGAGGTACACAAAACAATGCCATCTGTCAAAAAATAATAATTATATGTAGCATTTCAAAAAGTTCACAGCATCAAAAATATTTGTAGGGGTGGGGGGACAGAGAGCATCAGGAAGAATAGCTAATGGATGCTGGGCTTAATACCTAGGTGGTGGGTTGATCTGTGCAGCAAACCACCACAGCACACGTTTACCTATGTAACAAACCTGCACATGAAGCCCAGAACCTAAAACAAAAGTTGAAGAAAAAAAAAATTCAAGACGTTTCTATCTGATATTGGACTGCTTTGTCACTTTTTCTTTTGGTCTTCCTAGTGCTTATTTACTACAGGATAAAATTAGCACATGCTATTTAATGTGTTCATTTTAAGTACTATGTTGTTTTCTATGTGTTAATTTTATCTCCTCCAGGTGAGACCATTTTTACTACCATAGGTCTAAAATGACAAGATTAAGTCCAAACAGACAGTAATCACTCAACAGCTATTTATTGAGTAACTTAAAGATTCAATATGAAAGCAACCTTGATCAAAGCTTTCCAGTTGATATATTGTGAAACAGGGTTTTTTCCTAAACATGATTCTAAAAAACAAGCAAGCAAACAAAAATCCTCCCCAAATGAAAAACTCCAGTCACTATTTAGCAATACTAATTTCAATTTATCAAACAGAATCAGCCCAAAAATTTCAACAGGTCAGTGAGATTTAAAACAATTCGATGGCAAGAATTTCAATGAGGTTTGGCTCTAATTAAAAGGTATCACAGATCACTGTCAAAGTCAATAACTCAGTAGTGCGGTAATGATTTGGGAGTCCTTTTTAATTTAGACGTTTGTCAATCATGATTGCCTTTAAACATCACTTACCCACTGTCCTGCTCAGTTTTGAGAAAAAAATTAAATACAAAAATACAACTCAAAATACATGTTTTTTCCACACATAAAATTCGTACTTTAGTAATAAACTCTCGATTCAGGGTTCATAAAATAAAGTAGGTATACTTCTAATTCTTCCTAGCAGTTTTTTGGGGGAAAGAAACCCTAAGTATTTTCTGTTATTTGCAGCTGCTTTAACAGCAAACGACAATTAAATGTGTGAACAAGGTTGTCAGAGTAACACTTGTCATTTATACCGCTTAGGAAAGACATCCAAGACTTCCAGAAACACTAATTAAAATTAACAAAAGCTTCTTATCGGAACTTGTCAGAGAGCTATAGTTTGTCAGACACAGGAAAACCAGATAGCCTCAAAGTTCAAGAGTTTTCGCTCTAAGGTTTAATTCCAAACCACCTACCACTAGGCACTAACGAACTAAGCCCAGACGCTCAGCAACCAACTCATTAAGGTAAGAGATCCCATCCTTTCCATATAACACAAAATTAAGAAAAAGACATCGTGGGGAAGGCGGAGTGAATTTTCTATCAGAAATCAGAAGATAAATGAGCAGGAAAAAAGTGTATCCTCACACACAGCGGAGAAAGGTGCTAGCAATTGCTTGATAAGCCCTAAGGGTTTATCGGTTCACCAACCTTTTCTTTAACTCAATGTGAATGAAGGCACTCAAAAGGAGAAGAACGTTACGTGATATTACCTACCTCGGGCCCCAAAGAACCCTGGAGACCCTCAACCAGGACACAGGTGGGCCTTTCTCACCTGGGCCCCGCCGAAGTCGACCGTCCTTACGTAGGGCGCACTTTTCAGCAATACGCCTTCCGATTGGTTGGCTCGGGACTGACGTCTCAGTCCTATTGGTTACGAGAGCCGCGGTTGGGGCGAGGAGGCGGGAGTTTGGCCCTGGTTCTGATAGGACGGGTGTTTGCGTTCCCAGAATTCCTATTGGGTTAACACTGGAGGCTCTAAGATGGCGGCAGCGGCAACCTGCGGTAGTGTTGCCGCGAGTACTGGGTCTGCAGTGGCGACAGCCAGCAAGAACAACGTCACCAGTTTCCAGAGGAGGGGTCGTAGAGCCAGCGGGACCAACGACAGCGGCCCTCGACTGGTGTCCATTACGGGCACGCGACCGTCGGTGCGGAATGGACAGCTGCTGGTATCAACCGGGCTCCCAGCCCTAGACCAGCTCTTAGGTCGGTTCAGAGCGGAGATCTGGGCTCAGCCGAGGGGAAACTTAGGGAGGGGACCTGTCGGGGAAGCCACTTTGACCCCACATCTCTTTCTGACCCCTAAACCTTCGGAGGAGGAGAGAATAGCCTGGTCTGATTGAGATGGAGGGGAATACGGGTTGTGTGGAGACTTCTGAGCGCTGTTAACTAAACATGCTTTAGTGCCCCCGCTCTCTATTTCATTCCCTGCCCTCCAACCCCTTTTCATATTACGGAGGAATTCGTACATGCTTTTTACCCTGAAATGCTTTCTAGTCAAGGGAAGACATTAATTTATGGAGGTGGTTGGGCTTTCATTCAGGATACCTCCCTTCTGCTTTCTCCAGGCCCCTCACGGTTTAGACCAGCCTGCGAAAGTTTTTATAATTGTGAGAGACAGACTTCATTAGAAGATGCTGGAAAAAAATGATTTCCCCTCTTTGACCGTCAGACTGCCTGTTCTCTGGTTCTAAATCTTAAAACATTTTGGCTTTAAGAGAGCGAATGTTAAAGGCTTATGTTGACACATAATCCTTATAAAGTATTTTGAGCCTGTCGTTGATATTTAGATAGTGTCTGCGTTAAATCTGTGTATATATTTTTTATTTTTTCTATATACATTTTGCTTCCCAGTATTGATTGCTGCTACATTCCATACGACATCTTTAAATTTAACTCACATTTTAACGAGAAAAGTCTAGTTCTTAGGCTTTCCTTTAAAATCTCTGGAATTTTTTATGAGAAGCCTGCTGAAGAATATGCTTGTTTCATAACTGTTATATTGAAAGGAATGACCAGATTAAGTTGGCAGGACAGATTTGCTGTGTTAATAAAGCTTCTAGATTAATTTCTGAATGCTGTTTCATTAAAACCCCGTCTGTGTTTACATTTCATAACTTTTTTCATAGTGTGTGATATGTGTCTGTTAAATCCTGCACACTTTCATAAAATATAACTCATTGCTTGTTCTTGTACTTCGTTTGACATTTCTTTCGGTTATTTTCCCCTCAAAGTAGGCTTTTCATAGGTTTAGTGCAGAGAAAGTAAGAAGACAAGCAACCTATGAGAAAGAGTATGGCTTCTTGATTCTCTCATTTCATTTCCCGGTTATTTCTAGATAAGTTTAAGTATTTTTCATTTAATTGTTTCAAATATATTTTCCTCCTGAGTTGCATGGTACTGTAAACAGAAGTGATTCAAAATATCTAGTTAGCAAATATATAGTCCACCGTTTTTCCCTTGTGAGCCTCAGTTGATATCCTCTTACATTTGAACTTTAAGTTTGGTAGCTATTTCTAGGCCTTATATATTTTTTAATTCAATGGGATATGTAACTTCATTTACTTGATACTAAAACTTTCCAAACAAAAAGGTTATGTTTCTATTATAATGTCTTCAGTTCCTTATTAGAATAACAAAATGTTCCTAGTGTACCTCCTGGCACTTAGTAGATTCTCAGTAAGTTGTTGAATACAAGAAAAATAATGTGTAGAAAAAAACTGAGACAAGAAATTATGAAACATGTAGAATGGAGTTTCATGTTTGAGCTCTAAAAACAAATTAAGTGATATGAACAGTCTCACAAAACCAGTGACCATGTGTACTGATTGTTAGGCTTCAAATTTAGTGCTCTTTGCACTAGGCTACCGCTGTCTGAAATTTTTACGTATTCTTTCCAGGGGTTTTGACCATTTATTGAACCTCGGATTAATGATTTAACTATCGTCTCTTAAAGTACCCACCAAAAAGAGAACCCAAAGCACCTTCTATACGTGTTTCT
Organism: Pan troglodytes; assembly: GCF_028858775.2. NCBI lineage: Eukaryota > Metazoa > Chordata > Mammalia > Primates > Hominidae > Pan > Pan troglodytes. Next base: position 35,511,235 of record NC_072407.2, read on the forward strand.
TCAGAGATACAAACTTGAACAGTAATTTTTAAAGTTTCCGTATTTGCTTGGAATGGGAGACTCTAGTAGGGTATTTAAGTGTAACAAGCTTATGCTAAAAATTACTGTTCATTAAGATGGTAGAAACAGTATTGGTTGTTGAATACTTTGAAATATATTTTGCATGTATGCAGTGAATTCTCAAAGTGCACAAAAGTTGAAGAGGTTATAATAGAATTGACTACATCTTGAAAAATAAATATGTCCAGAAGTATTTTAGTTTTAACCTCTTAATGACATTTTGTATTCTGATTTTCTGTATAAGCAATTTAGACTATGTTATTACTTGAAAATGTTATTTGACTCAAGTTGTGACAAGCCTAATATGACTATATTGTGACAAAAGGTAATGATAATAGGATGTTATGGTGTTAGAACGGTAAAACTATACTGTAATATTGTGATTATTGCCTAAATATATTATGTGGTTACTGTGTAACAAGTAAATATTATAGCTTCCGTGTAGTACGGTGACATTTTACTACTGCCACCGTGACGTCATTGTAATTTTAAACATAGATGAAAAATATATTTGAAAGGCATCATACATGCTAATTGTTAGTCATTTGATGATACACTGATAATTCCATTACTTATTCCAAAGCATTTCATGAATTGGAAAATTTTCAATATCTGCATTTTTCAAATGACCTAATATATAATGTTTTTGTTCTGACAACCTAATTGTATTATGAGATATTGATATACATTTCCCAAGTTAGCCACATTAAAATTGTTTAAATTCCCAGATTATCTAACCCATGTTCTCAACCTTGCCCTTCTGGGATATTTATATTGTTATTTGAGGACACTGTATGTAAATAACACTTACATTTTGGAAAAGGAAAGATCGATATTCCATCGATTGAAGAGGTACTCCATTTCTCTTCCAGGGGTTTCCAAAGAAAGATTATAGCAACTAAAGAATTCTGGCAGAAATGCCCCCTGCCCTCCGCTCCCCCCCCCCCCGCCCCGCCCACCCAACCCCATTCCCTGTAAAAGGTATACTCCATCATAGAACCATATATCTAACCTGGAAGAATTAACCACAACTTCATCCTCCAGAAAAATGCTTAAAGGAAGAGTAACTGCAGATTTGACCTCTGTGCTGTTAAATTTTGATAGTGAAGGGAATGTCAGATAGGGATTTGAGGTAAATAATAGTCTAGGAAGAGTACCCTGAAAGAAGCTTAATGGTAGCAGCCATTGTTTAACATTGATGTCAAAAAGTAAACACTAGTGGGCTTATTTCCTTTATTATGTTAATGTGTAGCATGGGATAATATACATTGAGCTTGGACTACATATTTAACACAATCTTGGTTATGATATTTTACCAACCAATATAATTAGCTGTATATTTAAGAAAAATGTATTTTATATTGCTATGTAAAATTATTTCATGTGACTTAATCTATAGAACTATTCACAGTTCCTAGCTTTATTTTGATTCTCATGTTTGTCCAGCCAATAATTGTGTCATAATGAAGAGTAGTCACTATGTTTTATAATGCTTGGGGAAGAAAAAGTAGAGTTGTTATCAAAATAACTGCAATTAAATTTGAGATCCAGCATTAATTAAGTAGTTAAGGCTATTACTATGATCCAAGGAAACAATATGAACTTGTTTTTTACATTGCATTTTCCCAGAAATACTTTTTTGTAATTTTAAGCAAAATTATTCCTTTATATAGAGGTCTGGAAAGGACTGGCATAAATCACTGTTATCTTTCTTGACTTTCATTTCTTTTCCCTTTTACTTTCTCTAACATTGAAGAAAGGCTTTCATATTCTAGTGTATTAATTTGACCTCATTTACCCAAAATGTATAGCTTAATCAGAGGTTTCTATTGGGGAGAGTATGGGGATTGAATGTTGTTCCTTTAAAATATTAATAGTACTAATGTAATTGTCTTACTACTGCATGAATTGAAACAACAACAAAAGCCCTTTCGTTGTCTTATGATTTTAAAAATCGTGGAAGATACTGGCATTTGCAAGATCTTAAATTTTCTAATATTATTTCTTAAGTATTAAATATCTTTTCTGGTTTTAAGAAAAAATGCCTATTTTTAAAATATGTGAAATCTTGATGAAATTAATTCTCTAAAATATCAAGCTTGCTGAGTATCTTTAACCTTTCAAACCTTTATTTTGATTCTCATGTTTGCCCAGCCAATAATTGTGTCGTAATTATTGAAGAGTAGTCATGATTCTTTAACCTTTCAACCTCTTGTATTCTTTTGTGTACATAAAGTACTCTACTTTTATTTTTAGTAAGATGGAAATAAGTATACATCTTAAAGACATCTAGAAGTAAAAACAAGAGTTTATTTGCTGGCCAGGTGTGGTAGCTCACACTTATAATCCCAGCACTTTGGGAAGCCAAGATGGATGGATTGCTTGAGCCTGGGAGTTTGAGACAAGCCTGGGCAACATAGAGAGACCCTGGCTCTTCAGAAAATACAAAAATCACCCAAGCTTGGTGGTGCACACCTCTACTCCCAGCTACTCAGGAGGCTGATGGGGGAGAATCCCTGAGCCTGGGGAGTTCAAGTTTGCAGTGAGCAGTGATCACACCACTATACTCCAGCCTGGGTGACAGTGAGACCCCATCTCAAAAAAAGAAGAATTTATTTTGCTTAGTGACTTAGAAAGTGTGTTGGTAATTTTTCTAAGTTAGGATGAAAGGGGAGAGGAAATAGTAAACAAGGCCGTTTTACTACTTTCTTGCCTGTTTTCATTACAAAAATAAGATGATTGTTTGCTTACCCTATTACTTATCTGTAATACATTGTATTGGGAAAAGATATTTCAGTTTTAATTGGTAACTATTAGTGTGAAGTCTATGTTGCTTTTGGAATTAGATAAAATTACTAATGGATTACTAAATTTAAAAGTAAATTAAAAGCCAGCCTTCAAAGAATATGTCAGGATACTCTGTTGTGATTGGTTGGTTGTTTTAGCTTTTTATTTATTTTTTGGTTGGAGCATGGCTACAAACATTCAAATTTTTAAGTTAAAATACAGCTAGACCTTCCATTTATCAAGTAAGAGACATCAAAATACCTTATACAAAGGTATCTTGTGGAAATGTTTTGAGATCATGTCTCACTAAACTCAAGTTTAGAAGAATAGAGAAATTTTGCTGCTGTATGCATGTATATATATATATATATATACACACATATATATATATACACACATATATATATACATATATATATACACACACACACATGTGTATATATATATATATATGTATAGGTCCAAATTATTTGTCTTAAAACACATAGAGTAAAAGCTTGATTTTTCAAAGCTTTAGTTAATAAGTTTAAATTAGTTAATGAGTTACATCTTATTCCCCACAACTATCCTTCACAATGACCAAACTTTACTACAGCCAATCTAAATGTGAATCTAGTGAATTTACATGATAGAACCTTCTTACCTTTCTGTAAAAGAAGTTTGAGAAGATATTTGGTTGATAAAAATGATTTTAATATGTCCCCATTATGTCTTAATGTTCAAATTTTCTAAACATTAGAATTTTAATACACATAAGATTTTTTAGGTTATGTGGTCACTCATGCCTGTAATCTCAACACTTTGGGAGGCCAAGGCTGGAGGCTAGTTTGAGCCCAGGAGTTCAAAACCAGCCTGGGCAATATAGTGAGACCCCATCTCTACAAAGAATGAAAGAATTAAAAAAGAAAAAGAATTAGCCAGTCATGGTTACATGTTCCCATAATCCCAACTATTTCAGAGGCTGAGATGGGAGGACCGCTTGAGCCTGGGAGGTTGAAGCTGCAGTGAACCATGATTGCACCACTGCACTCCAGTCTGAGCAACACAGCGACACCCTGTCCCCACCCCCCACAAAAAAAAGGAATTGCCAAAATGGTAAAGGTAGCTCTTTCTGAGTACCTTTCTGGGCCAGACACCTCTACTTGGTAATCACTTCATGTAATTGGAAAACTGTTATGTGATCTGTTCTCATTGTCCCATAGTGAATGTTAAAAAATCTTTACTTCTGGCTGGGCGCAGTGGCTGACGCCTGTAATCCCAGCACTTTGGGAGGCCGAGGCAGGCGGATCACGAGGTCAGGAGATCGAGACCATCCTCGCTAACACGGTGAAACCCTGTCGCTACTAAAAATACAAAAAAATTTGCCGGGTGTGGTGGGAGGTGCCTGTAGTCCCAGTTACTTGGGAGGCAGAGGCAGGAGAATGGGGGGTGAAACCGGGAGGCGGAGCTTGCAGTGAGCCGAGATTGCACCACTGCACTCCAGCCTGGAGGACATAGCAAGACTCGGTCTCAAAAAATAAAAAATCTTTGCTTCTCTGTCTGTCCCAGTGGAGGCCTTATATAAATTCCTTATTTGAGGAGATGTAAATGTAACTCAGGAGGTTAGATGAGAAACCTAAATCCTCCCTATAGGAAATAGGTTAAAGTAAGAAACTTTTTAATAGTGCCTGCTCTAGCTTAGACACCATAATGTCTCTTGTATGCTTATATCAATTCATCTCCTTATATGTACAGAAAAAGGCTATTGGGTAATTAAATGTTTATTTCTGCATTTAAGGGAAAGTAGGAAAGTAAGGAAGTGTGATATAAGATGTTCAAATGAATTATAACATTAGTGTGGCACTGTGAAATTAAACATTTAGTCTAATCTTATCCCAAAGCAAACCCTTTGTTCTGATCCATTTGTTTGTTTGAGACTGGGTCTCACATTGTTACCCTGGCTGGAGTGCAGTGGTGCGAATGCTGCTCACTGCAGCCATAACTTCCCATGCTCAATTGATCCTCCTGCCACAGCTCCCCAAGTAGCTGGGACTACAGGTGGCAGCACGCCTTGCTAATTTTTGTATTTTTTGTAGAGATGGAGTTTTGCCATTTTGTCCAGGCTTGTCTCAAACTCTTGAGCTGAAGTGATCTGCTCACCTTGGCCTTCCAAAATGCTGGGATTATAGCCGTGAGCCACTGCCCCCGGACCTGATCCTTTTTGATGGCTATCATGATGTACATTTCAGCTTATGTTTATCTTTTCATCTGAAGATAAAAGTTATCCTATGTAGTCTGTTACGACTTTAAATGCTATATGAAGGAACCTGTCTGAATGTGAACTTAAAATATAAAGTCTTGTAAATATATAAACTTAAACATTAAAACATTTAAATATACTAGGTTTTTTCATTATTTCCTTCCCTAAGAGTTTGAAATGTTCTACATATTGTCATGAAATTGATGTTTAGCCTCACTGTAAATCGCTTAGCACAAGTCTCATGTTGCATATTATTCTAGGCGCATGTATGTTACCAGATTTCAAACTGTTTAACACATAATAGTTATGCTTTTTTGCAAGGCAAAAAATAAGCACTATCAAAGGAACTTTTTTTTTTTTTGAGACAGAGTCTTGCTCTGTGGCCCAGGTTGGAGTGCAGTGGCATGATCTCAACTCACTGCAACCTATGACTCCTGGGTTCAAGCGATTCTCCTGCCTCAGCTCCCCCGAATAGCTGGGATTACAGGAGCGGGCCACCACATCTGGCTAACAGGGTTTCACCTTGTTGGCCAGGATGGTCTCGAACACCTGAGCTTATGTGATCTGCCTGCCTCGGCCTTCCAAAGTGCTGGGATTGCAGGTGTGAGCCACCGTGCCCAGCCTATCAAAGGAACTTTTGTTACTAAGTTTTTCTGTATGACAAATGTGACTACAAAACTTTTTTGTGGAAAGTTCTTTATTAGTGTTCTAAATGTTTCTTTCAGATTTGTATACAAAAAACAAACAATTAACATTGACTCCAGTTGTCCAACAACTTTGAGTAATTTTTTTTTTTTAATGGAGTCTCACTCTGTCACCTAGGCTGGAGTGCAGTGGTGCAATCTCAGCTCCCTGCAACCTCCCCCTCCTGGGTTCAAGCAATTCTCCTGCCTCAGCCTCCCAAGTAGCTGGGACTACAGGCGGCGGCCATCATGCCCAGCTAATTTTTTTTGTATTTTTAGTAGAGCCTGGATTTCAGTATGTTGGCCAGGCTGGTCTCGAGCTCCTGACCTCATGATCCACCCGTCTTGGCCTCCCAAAGTGCTGGGATTACAGTCGTGAGCCACCGCACCTGGCCCAACTTTGAGTATTTTTAAAATAATACTTTAAATACATTTCTACTCTTTGATACTCATTTTTTAAATTTTTAAGTGAATTTGTGTTTGAGACATTAATCAAAATGTTAATAGTTTTACAAATGGAGTGAAGAGCAAAGTATAAGTACTCAAATGTCTTAGTGTAGTGCTAATTTCTTTAATTCTTTTTTTTCTTTTTTTTTTTTTTTTTTTTTGAGACAGAGTTTCGCTCTTGTTGCCCAGGCTGGAGTGCAATGGTACAATCTCGGCTCAGTGCGACCTCCACCTTCCTGGTTCAAGCGATTCTCCTGCCTCAGCCTCCTGCATAGCTGGGATTACAGGCATGGGCCACCACGCCCATCCACTTTTGTATTTTTAGTAGAGACGGCGTTTCACTATGTTGGTCAGGCTGGTCTCGAACTCCCGACTTCAGGTGATCCGCCCGCCTCAGCCTCCCAAAGTGCTGGGATTACAGGCGTGTGCAACTGCACCTAGCCATAAAATTAATTTTTAAATTGATTTTTAATGATTCACCATTTGAATTATGTATTTCATATATTTCATGATTATATTACCATAATTCAGATTTTTTTTTTTTTTCCTGAAACAGAGTCTCACTCTGTTGGCCAGGCTGGAGTGCAGTGGTGCAATCTCAACTCACGGCAATCTTGCCTTCCAGGTTCAAAAAATTCTCGTGTCTCAGGCTGGGCACGGTGGCACACACCTGTAATCTCACCACTTTGGGAAGTCCAGGCAGGTGAATCACGAGGTCAGGAGTTCGAGACCAGCCTTGGCAACATAGTGAAACCCCGTCTCTACTAAAAGTACAAAAAATTAGCTGGGTGTAGTGGTGGGCACCTGTAATCCCAGCTACTCGGGAGGCTGAGGCAGGAGAATCACTTGAACCCGGGAGGCAGAGGTTGCAGTGAGCCGAGATTGTGCCAATGCACTCTAGCCTGGGTGACGGAGTGAGACTCTGTCTCAAAAAAAAAAAAAAAAAAATTCCCGTTTCTCAGCCTCCTGAGTAGCTGGGATTATAGGCATGCATCACCACATGCAGCTTATTTTTTTGTATTTTTAGTACAGACAGGGTTTCACCATGTTGTCCAGGCTGGTTTTGAACTCCTGACCTCAAGTGATCCACCCACTTCAGCCTCCCAAAGTGCTAAGATTACAGGCCTGAGCCACTGTGCCCAGCCTAATTCAGATATTTAAAAGAACACTAGTCTAGTAATACCGAAAATGTATTTTGTGATGATATTCTTTTTTTGTTTGAAATGGCAAATACATTCCTATTAAATTGTAAATATATTTAGAGCATGTCCAGACTTTGTGTATATTATTCATAATAAAAAAGAATTAACTTTAATTATCAGATCTTTACTCAGTCTTACTAAATTTGAAGATAAATATTAATGTGGAATTTCTATAATAATCTTTGTTGTACTTCTGTAGTAGTTAAGTTACTGTACACATTTAAGTCTTGAGTATTGAGTTAATTTATTAACAAGTGCTAAATATAACATTATTGGAGTCCTTAACCACAGTTATGTTGAATGCTGTGTGGTTCTATCATAGAAGAAAGGAGGATAGTACAGTATATTATGGTAGTAATTTTAGGCCGGGCCTGGTGGCTCACTGGCTCACGCCTGTAATCCCAGCACTTTGGGAGCCCAAGGCCGGTGGATCACGTGAGGTCCGGAGTTCGAGACCAGCCTGACCAACATGGTAAAACTCCATCTCTACTAAAAATACAAAAATTAGCCAGGCGTGGTAGTGGGCACCTGTAATCCCAGCTACTCAGGAGGCTGAGGCAGGAGAATCGCTTGAACCCAGGATGGGGAGGTTGCAGTGAGCTGAGAGGAGATTGTGCCACTGCACTCCAGCGTGATCAACAGAGCAAGACTCCATCTCAAAAAAAAAAAAAAAAGAAAAGTAATTGTAATGTGTAGTGTGTAATTACATATAATACGTAATTATTTCATAATAGCACCTTAAGCAAAGTATTGCAAAGGTAATTAAAATGTTGTTCACAACTACTGTTTTAAAGTTATTGAAGTGCCTTTCCTTCATAAAGCCTAACTTTTATGCTAAAGGTAATGGAAAAGGTAAATTAATTTTCTTCTGGTTTTGTTTCATTTCCAGGTGGAGGTTTAGCCGTTGGAACAGTTCTTCTAATTGGTTAGTACAAAATACATGCTTTGCTCTCCTCTATCATTGTTTTCTGTTGTGCATAATCATTTTATCCAATTCCCATTCCAAAATTATTTAAATCACTAACACGACAGAAGTTAAGATAAATTAGAGAGGAATTGACTTAAGTTCTATTTTAAATTCTAATGTTGAGCTGAACTTGAAATAAATTAGGCAAATATATCTGAATATGTAGCTCTTATAACTTAAAAATGTTCATAGTGCATTGTGCTCCATTTTTAAAAAAAGACTAAAATTAATGTGAATTGATTTTTTTGGAGAACCTCAGTATTTAAAGTGGGATTATTACAGGGATCAATTTGGGAAATTGAAATACCAAGTCCATCGTATATATCATATCATTTTATCATTATCTTTTTATTGAAACAAAAGTAACAAAGTAGTAAATCATATTTTAGTTCATCTTTAAAGTGGCAAGAGTCCTAATTTAAGTATATAACCATAATTGCCTTCCTTCTTTTTTAGTATATATAGGTCACAGAATCTCGGAGTTGAAATAAACCTTGTCAGTTATATAATCAAAGCAGCCATATTAATATTTAATTCATGTATCTGTAACATATCTATTGTTCCTACTTTTGTCCTCTGATATAATATAGAATAAATTTACGTAGTTTTTCACGTGACACCCTTAAAATATTTGAAAATACCTATTTTTTCATCTCAAATATTCTCCAAACTAAATAGACGTTATTCCTTAACCTGGTTTTATATGTTAGGGTTTTCACACACCTCACTGTTCTGATTATTCTTTTTATGCACCTTCTAGTCTGGCATTCATTGTCTCCTGAATCATGCCCCGACCTAAATACAGTATTCCAAATGTAATATGACCTGAAATCACCATACTGGGACTATAAAATAAATATGTTAATCTAGACAGAGTTATTAGTACCAGGCACCAAAAAGGTTGGTTTCTATTTATTGACCCCTAAGGTAACAAAAAAAGTATTTTGGAAGAATTTTCCCCAAGAGTGAGTAAAATACAAAGTGGTGATGCTTAAAATTTGGCATGTATGTAAGAATTTGTCTAGTAAAGGAAAACGTTATATAGAACATTTTATTCCTCATCTATGCTGGATAATTAAAGAGTAATAATAGTAGTAGTGAGAGCTGCCTTTTATTTAACTCTTACTGTTGGTCATACATTATGCAAAGTGCATTATGTTTTTTTTTTTTTAGCTTAATACAACAACCTCAGAAGATACTAAATATACTTCATGTTATCTCCCTTTTATACATGAGGAAATGAGGCTCACAAGGATGGGGTAGTTTTCCCACTATTCCACAGTTAATCTGAGAACCAGGACTTGAATTCTGTGTGATTCCAAAACCCATTTTTTTTGTAACTATGCTCTAAAGTTTTCTCACATGTTTTGTTTAATAGCAATAAACAGTAAAATAGGAATTACATCCCTTTTTAGATTATTGCAGTTTCAAGTAGTAAAGTAAAACTCACATTTATGGAGATTTTTTCTTTTAATGGATTTTCAGATTTCTCAACATGAAGGAATCCTTGATAAATTCATGCACAATAAGGATCAAAGTTGCAGCACTGTAAAAATCCTTATTTCACATGATCAGCATTTCTCCATTCCAGTCAAAAAGTTTTGTCTTTAAAATATAAATCAATATATAGGGAGTGGTTAAAAACATCTTCAGGTGTACAGTATTTGTTAGTTTATATAGTTGTAGCATATTGCTATTAAAAATGTAATATATTAGTTTACTTAAATTATGCCATTTAATCATTTTGGTCCTGTGTTCTCTCAACTCAGCCATTAATTTCCCTGTTGGCTCTTGGCTGTGAAGTACCTGCCAACTTCTTACCAGTCATTTACTTACATCAATACAATATAATCTTCTGGAAATTTACCTAGAGTTTAGTGCCTGAGTATCCAGATAGTAGACAATTTTTAATAAAAGCTAAGTAAAATATGTCTTATGAGATACTTATGTCACCCATGAGTCATTAAAGTACTATTTAAGACAGAATTATTCCTAACATTACATGTAAGAGAGAAAAATAACCTGTGATCAAGAAATTCTAGAAATGATTATCTCAGTTACATTTTTAAGACTGTATCTTATGGTAAATAAAGAATGTCTGAAGGTGTCTATTGAGAAAATTATTTACACGTTTGGTATAAATACATAAAATACAAAACGGTTTGTAAAGAAAATTAGGTTGCTTTTTCGGATCCTCAGCCTCCGTTCCTTGAAATTACAGTGTCCTGGGTATTCCACCCAAATATTGCCATGTAAGTAATATACATGGGAACATTTCACACCTTGCTTTATCTACTTAATACATCTTAGACCTCAATTTATGTACACTTATATAGATGTACTACTTCATTTTTGTTAACAACTGCATAGGATTTGATTATATAGATGTGCCATAATTTATTGTAATAGTTCTCTACTGAAAAATTTAAATTAATTCCATCTTTTTCTATTACTAACAATGCTATTGTGCATAATCTTGTGTATAACCTTTGCACACATATGTAAATATTCTAGAATAAACTGTAAGATATAGACTTGCTTCATTGCAGCATGTTAAATTTTGTAGCTATTATTAGATTGCTCTCCCAAAAGGTTATACTGTCATATGCTTCAGCCAACAATTATATCAGTTTACCCTAATCTCACCCTTGACAACACTTGTATGTTATCAAACATTTTAATATTTACCAGTCCAATTAGATTAGATTAGCAGATGAAGTTCTCCACTTTTTTTTTTTTTTTTTTTTAAGAGATGAGTCTTGCTCTGTTTCCCAAGGTGGACTGCAACGGCATGATCGTAGCTCACTGCAGCCTCCAACTCCTGGGCTTAAGTAGTCTTCCCTTCTCAGTCTCCTGAGTAGCTGGGACAGCACTCACACCACCATGCCCTGCTAATTTTTTATTTATTAATTTTTTTTTTTTGGTAGAGACAGGGCCTTGTTATATTGCCCAGGCTGTTCTTAAACTTCAGGCCTCAAGCAGTCCTCCTGCCTCAGCCCGCAGAGTACTGGGATGATTGGTGTGAGCCACTGCATCTGGCCCCAGTTCTCTACTTTTCTTCATTCCCAAGTCTATGTGACTTGTACAATGAATTAAATCCACTTGAAGATATGGAAGCATAGTTTCAAAATATAAAAATACAAGGATTTTAGTTCAGTGTTTAGGAGCCTATGGTATTACTATATTGCTCATCACTGAAAAACTTTAAATTCCAGAAGTAAGAGAAAATTAAAACATGAAGATTATTTACATTAATAACATTTTACTATAGATTTCCAACTTTTTAACCATTTTCTTGTGAAATAGTTTATTCATTTACCAAGGCAGTTTTATGTAGAAGCATACCTGTGCATGAGTGTGGGCTTTCAGAGTACTGTATTTACAGCTTCAGTAGCAATTTAACTATGGAAACTAGAGCTAATGAGCACTGCCAGAAAAACCTAAAATAAGTCCACTCTAGACCTGAATATAGCAAAATAAATACATGTGAACAGATGAAAGGAAATTCTCTGAGGAATAAATTGAAGAACTAAGGGACCCCACTGTGTACTTTAAAAATTTAAGATGGTTGTCAATTAATAAAATCAAAAATTGATTTTAAAATCAAAGATAAAATTTGATTTTAAAATCAAAGATAGATTTTTCTTAAAATGTTTAATGCTTAAGTACTGGAATAGGCTTTGAGATGTTTTATCTATATTACTTTCTGACAGTCTGTTACATTGGTAAATTTGGAACACCTTAAAAGTTTCAAAAGTTAATTGATAGCATAAATATTTAGAGTTTACACAGTCTCTTTAAATAAAGGATCTTTATTTGTAAAGATACTGAGCATCAAAAAGGTTTAATAGAAGTTGTCACCTATTTAATAGGTGAGATTTATCAATGTGTTTTTTTAAACTAATCTTTTACATTAATTATGTAATTTTAATTCTAGATATGGGAGATAAATGATACACTTTTGGATAATTAAACCTATTATCAGTGTACTTTTATATTTTTTCTGTGTAACAATATTAACACAAATTTTACAGTTTATAAACAACATAGATTTATTTATCTCATAGTTTCTGTAGGTCAGGAATCTAGGCACACTCCCACGGAGTCCTCAGCAAGCCTACAATATAGGTGTCAGCCAGGGCTGAGTTCTCATCTGAAGGCTTGACAAGGGAACTATCTGCTTTCAAGCTCATGTGGTTGTTTACAACATTCAGCTCCTTGCTGATTGGCAGCCAGAGGCTGCCCTCTCCATAGGGCATCTCACAAGATGGTGTCTTATTCCTTCAAAACCAAGAAGAGAGAATGTCCCTCAGCAAAATGTTATAGGTTTTCATAACAGAAATGACATCCCATCATCTTTGCCATAATCTCTTGGTTAGAAGCAAGTTCCACATTCTGCTGCAATCAAGGGGAAGAGATACACAAAGGCATGAATACCAGGAGACAGGAATCATAGGGACCACCTTAGAATGTGTTCACCACACTTTTCATAATTTTAAATCATATTATTTCCTGTAATAGCAAAAACTAAGCACTCTTAATAGTCCTCACAGAATATTATAGTATTTCTTGTCAGTCATCTTCAACCTTTCTGAATTTGCTAAGCTATATTATTCTTCTACATCATGCAATAAATTCTGAGCTAACCAGCCTGGGCAACATGGCAAAACCCTGTTTCTACAAAAAAATACAAAAATTAACTGGGTGTGGTGGCATGTACCTGTAGTCCCAGCTACTCGGGAGGCTGAGGTGGGAGGAGTGATTGAGCAAAGGAGGTTAAAGCTGCAGTGATCATGCCACTGGACTCCAGCTTGGGTGATAGAGCGAAACCCTGTCTCAAAAAGAAAATAAAAATTCTGAGCTTTTTTCTATGCAGGAATTGGCCTGCTAGCTGGTCACCTATTTTTGTAAATAAAATTTTATTAGAATACAGCTGTGCTTATTCATGTGCACATTGTCTACAGCTTCTTTTGTGCCACAAGTACAGTGTTGATTAGTTGTAACAGAAACTGTATGAATCACAAGGCCTAAAATACTTGCTTTCTGATTCCTTAAGAAAAATTTTGCCAATCGCTGTTTTGTGTTACTATATTTGATATTCTACTAAACTTACTTTAGAGTAGTAGAACTTTGTTAAAGGACTGAAATAGGACAACTGATATCAGTGCAGTCCTTTAGTAGAACCACCTGATCTTTAGTCCTGAAGCATTTAAGCTCTTACAATGTGTTCAGCACTGTTAGGCAAGATAAATCTCTGGATATTGGTTGCATATGGAATAACCATGAACAGTACATATATAACATGCCGATATAAGAAGTATGAAAAAGACTTAAATTGAATCAAAGTATGGGTAGAAAGGAGTGATGAAGAAAAAAAATTGCTCATATGGAAAACAATCAGTACACAATAGAGGATATCAACAGAGTATGCTTATGTAATAACTAGGTCCTTCTAAAGTAGAGAGAGTACATATTTAGGACTAGTGAGAAGGTAAGTTTGGCCTTCTTCCCCTGGATCTCTTGCTTCAACTACCTGCTTGTAGAATTCACACTGTAAGGCTTAAGGACCCTTATACCAGTCCCCAGAACAATAGTGTGTAAAGACTAGGCTGTATACCTGTAATCCACTCCTAGGATTTTTGTTTGTTTAACTTTATGGCCAGCCAAATCTATCATGCTTTACCTCCTCGTTATCTTTGGTCATTATCTAAAACCAAATTAAGACCAAATCTAATTAAGCTGTTCCAATGGTCTGGTCTTTTATCTCTATAATACTCCGTATTTTTCTCTTTAAACTCAATTTCCTATTTCCTTCTCTTCCAGACCTTTCCAGTTTGCCCTCTATAACACCTATTTCATGTAAAATAAACTCTGATATCCTAAAATCTTATCCTTAAATATTTTATTGAAACATTTAACATTTATTGAGGATGTACTGTGTGCTGGGCATCATGCTAAGCCATTGACATGTATTGTATCATGTAATTTCACAACAATGAGAGGAAGTGTCTTTATTTTATAGGTAATGAAATTGAAGCTTTGAGAGAAGCTAAGTAACTTGCCCAAGATCACATATATGGTAGCTGAGATTCACAATCAAATTTCTCATTTTATACTAAAACATGATAACTTATCTTAAAAATCCCTTCTGGGGCTGTTCCACCTTCTATATCGTCTCATTGCTGCCATATATTGACTTCTTAGTTATTTTTATTATTTATTGGAGACTATCCTGATCTCTAACGTCAAGTAGGCTTTCAACACTGGCCAGAAAACTTTTGTATAAATCTAGTCACCTCTTTTTTATTTTCAGTAATCTCAGTGGCCTTTTAAACCTTCAAACATCTAACATAGTATACTGCTATGAAGACATCAAACAAGATGTCTTCAAACATCTAACATAGTATATTACTTTATCCTAATCCTCTGAAATAACTTACAGTTGTGTCACACAGAAAAAAAATACAGTTTTATCAGAGGAGAATTCACCCAAGTTCCTAAAATCAATCCTCAAAACTTACCTCTATTCACAAATGCAAAGATATACTGTGCCTTCTCCTATTTGAGAATCATCTTTCATCTGTACTTTAAATATCATCTCATTCTAACTTTTGAAGGACCTAGCAATATCAATTTCCCTTCTCTCCTTATCTTTAATCTCTTCCACTATATTAGTTCTTTTCAATGTGTACTTTAACCGTACTCAAATCTATTTTTAAGCTTTATTTAAAAACAAGGGGAAAAAAATCTTCCCTCTTAACCCTATCCCTTTCTCCACTATTGCTTTTTCTCTTCCCTTTCATAGCCAAGCCTTTTGTATAGTCTGTACTTACATATTTTGTAATATTTCAGTCATTCATCAATCTACCTCAAATACTACCATTTCACTGAAACCACCTTAATGACTTTCTCACTGCTAAACCTAGAGGATACTTGTCAGCCCTCTTCCTTTTTAATGTCTGTTGCACTTGATGTTGTTAATCACTCTTTTCTTGAAGTACTCCCTTCCTTTCTTCTTTTGTAACATTCTGTTCTGATTTTCCCTCTCATTCTGCTTATGTTTTTAAAGATTCCTTTGGCTTTATTTCAAATGATGGTATCCTATTCCCTCTTCTAGTGCTACATATTCTCCTGAAAGGTCTCAGTCCCTGCCATAACTAGAATGAACAGGGAATAAAAATAATCAGTAATCTCCAGACATCGCTATATATATAGAATACATAGAGAAATGCAGAGAGCATATTTAACCCCCTATTCAACATTTCCTCCTAAATATCTTATAGACATCTCAAAATCAATGTGTTTGAAGCTTTCCCTACCTCCAAATTCTGCTGCATTCTTCGATATCTGTTTCTCTTCCTATGGACTCTGGATTATTGAATCTAACAGGTGACACATGCCAGAGACCTGAGTGACACGCTTGTCTCTCATACATCCAGAAAACATTAAATCCTAATGACTTTTATCCTTTAAATATTGTGTTAATTTTGTCTGTTCTTCATCTTTGCTGCCACTACCCCAATTCAGGCCATAATCAATAACCTCACTGAAACTGGCATAACAGGTATTTCCCTTGCCTCAGTTCATTATCATAATGTTGCCAGAATGCACTTTCTAATATGAGAAGCTAATCATAGTATATCTTGGCTTAAGACCTTTCTGTGCTCCTTGTTGATCTTAACATAAGATCTAAGCTTCTTAACTTCTGACTATAAGGCCTTTAACAATCTGCCACTGCTGATTCACTTTAGCCTTCTCTCTTCTCATCCTCTCACTATTCTTCCTCATACTTTGTGTTTATCATTCTGAGCTTTTAATTCCATTCTCTCCTGTCTCTAGACCTTTGCTTATGTTCTTTCTTGCTGCCTTTTATTTTCCTCTTAATTGTTTTTGAAGTCTCCAGTTGGACATTTCTTCCAGAAAGTTTTCCTTAACTACTGCTTTCCTTCCCTTTACCTACACTCAGTATTCCTTCTGTATACTTCTGTAGTAGTCTTTATTTACCTTATCATGGCACTTACTACACATTTTTTACATCAGGTAATCATGAAATTGCCTGATCGTGATTACTTATTTAATAGACTGTAAACTCTATAACCATGGGAGCCATGTAGGAGCATAATGAATAAATGAGTGATTTGAAAGCCTGGGTAAAGGCAATTAAATTATATTGGTAAGAAATAGATAGTCATGGAGTGTTTTGAGCAATTAAGAAATATTATGATGGATACACTGCAGAAATAAAGTAAAATTTGAAGTAATGGAAACTCCTCATTGCCCTAATCTAAACATGAGGTGATGTTTGTTACTATACTTTTAAGACTTTTGTCATAAATTTGCTATTTTACTTTTCTACTTCTGTATTTCAGTATGTATATTAGATTCTAAATGTTTAACGGGTTATGCTTAGACTGCTCTGATATGAAACACCATTTTCCTACATTTTTCCTCATTTAATAGGTACCTCTTAAGAAAGCCAATTTCTATTTCTGTGCTATATACATGTGTAGGTGATGAAGGAGAGACAGAAGGTAGGATGATTCCCAGATTTTTATCCTGGGAAAGTTTAGAATTAGTACCATTAAGTGAAGTTAGAAAAGGAAAAGAATGAGCAAATATTGAGGTGAGGTAAATAATTCAGTTTAAACATAATGACTTTTAGGTACTAGTGAAAAACCCAAGGCATTCAACCTAATAGAAAGTTGGATTTTCTGGCATGAAATTTAGGCTAGAGAAAAAGATTTAGGATTTTTCAACATTATTTAACTGTTTTATTCAGTGTGTGTTTTAGTGTTGTCATAGACAAATGGCAGATTGCCCAGGTTTATACTTGAGGATCCGGAATGGAACTTTGGGAGATCTCTTAACTCCCTGAAATTACATGAAAATTTGTGTTTGGCTATGTGTGTGTGTATATATATATATATATATTTTTTTTTTTTTTTGCAGTGAGTCAATATGCCACTGCACTCCAGCCTGCGTGACAGAGTGACACTCCATCTGAAAAAAAAAAAAAGTTATTATGAGTATTAAATAAACCAATGCATGAGAAGTGCAGTGCAGTGTTTAGTATAGAGTTAGTGCTCAATAATATTAGCTATTTGCTGTTTTTTAACCACATGTTGAGTACCCTAGAATTGGTGAGTTCTCACATACCGACAGTGAGAAAAAGAAGACAAGGTCTTAAGTTTTCCCTTTCCCACAATTGGGGTCAGCCACCTCCTGGCAGGCCCAAAGAACTAGCACAGATACTTCCTCATATCTCCACCACCGTCACTGCTGTTACCAGGCAATAAACTCAAGGGCTGGAGAAAGCAGGAGTACAACATTTATGGTAAAAAGTGAGGCAAGTGAGGGGATACAACTCCAAGGGCATCAGTCGTAGACATTGAAGTTGCTTGCAAGAAGCAGAACTTGACATTCCTGTTTCCCAGCCAATTCCCTGCTAACCTCTAGAACCTGCAAGCCCATCAAAGTAAATAGTGCAGGATGAGAGTTATTGGGAAAGCCTGCTTTATATCTGCTGGATTTTGTCAACATTCTCAAACATTAAGATTATTACCTGTTTCTCATATAGGAAAAGGAGGGGGGCCTGCTAGAATAGATTGTGTAAACAAACACAGCTAGAAGAATAATGACAGTAATAGTATTTCCAAAGAGAGACTGAGGATGAATTAGTGGCCCCAAAAACACTAGATTCTACCTCTTTGAGGGGTTCTTCAGTGACATATAGGGCCAGAATGAAGTAAGGTACCACCCACAAACCACACTTAACATCTGCATGGAAACCACCTAATTTTAGAGGGTATAAGCAGCAGACTTAATACAACAGGTCAGAGTGAGGCTAGGGACATCTCTCTACCTGTGCCAGACAGGCAATTACAGAAACTGATCTCTGCCACTCTTCTTTTTCTTACTTTCCCAGTATAGGAGCTAGGACTTGAAGAAAAGACTTGTAGGAAGAGGTATCTTAGAACTTCCTTTTCTCACTGCTGCCCCCTCCACTTAACACCGCCTTACTAAGTATTTCAAGTCACAAGCCTTAGTGGAAAATGTTGTAATTGACTATTGACTAAGTTTTTAACTGGACAGTTCCAAGTTTTAATAACTGAAACTAGTGAGAATCATGGAAGCAGCTCCGGATATCATTAAAAGATGAGAAAAGGAAGATTTGGCTTGCATAGCTGAAAGTAGTGACTAGCAAAAAGTACATAAAATCATTTCATATGTACGTAACAAAAACTTGAGAGCTCTATATAAACTGTTTACGTACACAAAGAATGGCTAAAGAAACAGGAGAAAAGTTATAAAAACTGGGAAAAGGTGGGGAGGGAGTGTACAGTAGTTTCATGAAGAAAGTTGTCAATGGTAATAGTTCCCATAAATAAGGTAAGGATTTACAAATATCCAACAAATTAGACAATTATAAAATAATTGGTGTTGGAGAGCAGTCTTGGTGGAGTGATGATACAGCTCATTTGGATTTTTGTATTAAGAAAAAAATGATATTCCTGTTGTTTCTATCCACTAGGCTTTGTTCCACCCCTTGGAGCCATAATGTACAAATGAAATTCCATTTCCGTTTTATAGTCCAACAGATATTTGAAGACAGCTATCTTATGTCTCTTGGGTCTCTTTCTTTAAGCTAAATATTTCCATTTCTCATTGTCACATACTTTCAGCTCCCTTCACCATCACTGTTTTTGAAGATGCTTTAGTTTGTGTAAGTCCTCAAACTGAATATATTATCATCAGGTTGGTTGACTACTGTGGAATAGAACAGGACAAGCATCTTTCTGAACCTAGAAATTAGACTGTTAATTCAGACCAAAATTACATTTGCTTTTTGGCAGTTCTGTCACATCATTATCATTTTTACTTGCCCAGTGTTATGGGGATTCACTAAATAGATTAATTAAATGCTTATTGTACAACCTCAAAATTTGTTTCACAGAATTGGTAATTTTCAGCTTGATGAGTTTAGTGTTTTTGCTAATCCCTAAGTAGGTGATCTCCCTATTAGTTTTTCCTGCCTCATATGATTCTTTGAAAAAACAGAAGTGATAACTATTATAGAATATATGTGTATATGTGTATAAAATGGTGTGTTTTCAAACTATAGTAGATGTGGATGATTTATAAGACAAGATCGATTTTTGTTTGTTGTTTTTTCCTCTAATTAATTCTACAAATATTAAGTATATGTATACTATGTGCCGGGCACTAGAGATATAATAATAGGATGCATTCTCTGCCATAATAATCTTTTAGCTTCATGGAGGAATTTCAGGAATGTTTATTAAATACTACTAGGGGTTAAAAGGGTGCTCCAGAGCACACTGATATCTCACCCAGCCTTGAGTAAAGCTTCTTAATAATGGTGCCACCTAAACTTGGTCTGGAAGGAGGTGAGCAAATTAGTTAGCCAGAGTTGTGAAGGAATTTATACAAGGGTCCTGAGGCAAGGAGCAATATGGGTGGTGCTAACAAGTAGTTTGCTATCCCTGGAATTTATGAAATATGGAAGGGGGAATGTATTGAGACAGAAGGCAACACAACATTTAAAGAGGCTTATATGGCTTGCTTTTTGGGTGTTTTTCGACTGAGAGCAATGAAAAGCCATTTAAGTTTTTGAAACAGGGGAGTGACAAGATTAGATTTGCTCTTTAGAAAAATATACTCTTGAGTAATGTGGAGAATAGATTGGAGGGAGGAGTAAGGTTAGAGATACAGGGACCAATTGGGAGGCTGATAGTGAGAGGTAAGGATGAATTGAACTACATTATTGTCAGTAAAGATGGAAGGAAGTGGATGGATTTTAAAGATTTAGGAAGTTAAAGCTGTGATTATTTGTGGGGATAAAAAGGAAAGGGAAGAGCTGAGAATGAAAACCATAGTAGCTAACATTTATTGACCACTTAACTACGCACAAGGCACTGATTTAAGTATTTAAATCTTGCCACAGTCTTATGAGGTAGGTATAATTTTATTATTCCTATATCATAGTTGAAGAAACCTCAAGCCCAAAGGAAATGGTTACCAAATAACTTAACGAATTAGCTTGTTACCACCAGAAGATGGGCAGCAAGGAAGAGGAAAAAATACAGTTTCCCGTTTGGACATGTCATGAAATTCTGTTGGCACATTGAAGTAAAGATAAGATAACATAAAACATGTTTGCTAAGTACTATGTCTAGTTAACAATATGCAAATAAATAGCATGATGTCAATGCCTGGAGCTTAGCACGGAGAAAGCTGAGCTAGAGATAAAGAAAAGGTCACTAAGGATAGTATGGGGAACAAGAAAAAAGTCAGAACCCTCACTCATTTAAGAGATAGGTAGAAAAAGACAACTGTGACATCTAGTTTGTTTATTATCCTTCATTACTCATAAATCACTCAGTTTTTTAAATTATCTACGAGTACATATCCCTACTTTAAGTAGTATTGATCTGATATAGTTCATTCTCTTAGTTGAGTATTGTAATATGCATCCATAACTTTATAAAAGTTTTAATTCTTCTAATTAAATAGTTTAGGTTTCTTTCTCTCATTACTAAAAAGTTGTTAAACAACAGTCACGTATATTTTATTTTTATTTTTTAATTTTTATGTTCTCAGGGTGTACAAGTACAGATTTCTTTTTTTTGTTTTTTTATTTTTGTTTTTTTATGAAATGGAGTTTTGCTCTTGTTGCCCAGGCTGGAGTGCAATGGTGTGATCTCGGCTCATTGTAACCTCTGCCTTCCGGATTTAAGCAATTCTCCTGCCTCAGCCTCCCAAGTAGCTGGGATTACAGGCGTGCACCACCACGCCTGACTAATTTTGTATTTTTTTAGTAGAGACAGGGTTTCATCATGTTGGTGGTCAGGATGGTCTCAAACTCCTGATCTCAGGTGATCCACCCGCCTCGGCCTCCCAAAGTGCTGGGATTACAGGCATGAGCCATGTGCCCGGCCACAAGTACTGATTTCTTACATGCATATATTGCACAGTGGTGAAGTCTGGCTTCTTCATGTTATCACCCAAATGGTGAGCATTGTACCCAATAGGTAGTTTTTCAACCTTCACCCCCTTACCACTCTTCCACCTTTTGTAGTCGCCACTGTCTGTTATTCCACTCTGTATGTCCATGTAGCTGTTGTCATTTATAAGTAAAAACGTGTGGTATTTGGTTTTCTGTTTCTGAATTATTTCATTTAGGATAATGGCCTCCAGTTTCATCCGTGTTGCTACAAAAGCCATCTCATTCTTTTTTTTTTTTTTTTTTTTTTTGTGACGGAGTCTCGCTCTTTCGCCCAGGCCAGACTGCAGTGGCGCTATCTCGGCTCACTGCAAGCTCCGCCTCCCGAGTTAACGCCATTCTCCTGCCTCAGCCTGCCAAGTAGCTGGGACTACATGCGCCGGCCATCACGCCCGGCTAATTTTTTTTTTCTTTTTGTATTTTTTGGTAGAGACGGGGTTTCACCGTGTTAGCCAGGATGGTCTCGATCTCCTGACCTCGTGATCCGCCCGCCTCGGCCTCCCAAAGTGCTGGGATTACAGGCATGAGCCACCGCGCCCGGCCTGAAAAGTTTTAAGTAGGGAAATGAGATCATCAGGTTTGCATTTTGAAAATGTTACTACTAAATTGAAGGAGGAGGATTAGGGTGAATGCAAAGAAATAAGAGACAGTTACAGTCATTTAGGTAAGAGTTTTTTTTGTTTTGTTTTTGTTTTGTTTTGTTTTGTTTGAGACGGAGTCTCACTCTGTCGCCCAGGCTGGAGTGCAGTGGAGCGATCTCGGCTCACTGCAAGCTCCTCCTCCCGGGTTCACGCCATTCTCCTGGCACAGCCCCCCAAGTAGCTGGGACTACAGGCTCCCGCCACCACGCCCAGCTAATGTTTTTGTATTTTTTACTAGAGACGGGTTTCACCATGTTAGCCAGGATGGTCTCGATCTCCTGACCTCGTGATCCGCCCGCCTCGGCCTCCCAAAGTGCTGAGATTACAGGCGTGAGCCACCGTGCCCGGCCAGTTAAGAGTTGTTAGTAGTATGACTCGTGGAATGACATTAGCGTGGAGGAAGTAATCAAATCCCACAAATACTTTGATACTTTGCTAATACGTTTCACTGGATTATAAGGATGAGGAAAGAGGTGGATTGGGGTGTGTGTGTGTGTGTGTGTGTGTGTGTGTGTGTGTGTGTGTGTATGAGAGCGAGAGAGAGAGAAAGAGGAGATATTGGGGATAAATTCTGGCTTTCTGAAAACTGAAAGAGGGCCACATTTGGTGCAAGAAAATGAGTTACTGGGTTTCATCTTGGGCATGTTGGACCTGAAGCATCCTTATTCTTCTATATTTAGTACCAATAAAACCCTAAAAGCCGCATGAAAAGTCCATGGTAAGGGGGTATAGCTATGTAATGTATGTATGGTTCATAAGTTTTCTAGAATATTATTCAGCCTTAAACATGTTAGCTACAAGACTATAAAGCATGTTAGATTAAGTGAAAAAAGTAGGATACCAAATCCAGTAATCACTGAAAACATAGAAAAAGTACTGAAAGGAAATAGAGCAAACTTTAAGCAAGGATTATTTGAGGACTGTGGGTGAATTTTTTAAAATTTAAATTTTCCATTTTGTAAAAATATCAATCTTAGAAATTAAAAATTTTAATGTCAGATTTGTTTCTTATATCGATTTATAATGACCACGGTTTAAATGTTTGCTTCTCTAAACTGACTTAATAGTAATTACTTCAGGTAAAATCAATTATTTTTTAAACATGACTTTCTAGTTAGTTCCAAAGTTGAGTGAAGGTGAATTCTTAGTTATACAAAGTAAGCAATTTTTCCAGTGTTACAGCTGTATTAATCAGTAGTCAGTGCTGATCATCTCTCCCATAGTTGTCTCTGCTAGCTTTTCCATCTGTCAGCTGTAAGCAATGCAGAAGCATTGAAAACATTTTCCTTTGCCGTAGCACACTAAAATTCTCATAAAATGTCCCTAAATCATTAAGTGCATTTTGTGAGTGACGAATAATGTTAAAGAACTAGCTATGTGTTTTAATATATAAAATTAGACTTTGTGTAAATTGACCATACTTTTAATCATGGATTTCCTCTAAGATAATGTGCTAAGAAGGTATCTATAAACAACTCACCACCTGATATTTTGGTCATACTTTAGGGAATTGTTTTAATAAATAAATGTTATTGAATTTTAATTTATATACAATAAAATGCACCCATTTGTTTATTTATTTTATTGAATTATTTTTGAGCCAGGTTCTCGTTCTGTTCCCCAGGCTGGAGTGCAGTGGTACAATCATGGCTCACTGCATCCTGGAGCTCTTGGGGCCAAGGGATCCTCCCACCTCAGCCTCCCAAGTAGCTAGGACTACCAGTGCACACCACCACACCCAGCTATTTTTTAATTATTTTTTGTAGTGCTGAGGTATCACTGTATTGCTCAGGCTTGTCTCAAACTCCTCGCCTCAAAGTGACCCTGCCATCTTGGCCTCCCAAAGCATGAGGATTACAGAAGCAAGTGACTGTGCCAAGCACATTTACTTATTTTAGTGACTTTTTACAACTGTATATACTCATGCAGCCACCACCACAATCAAGATATAAAACACTTCTGTCACCATAAAGTGTTTCCTGGTGCTCAGTTTCCTGGCCCCAAGCACCTAACCTCTCCTTTCTGTCATTAGAGATTAATTTTGCTTTCTATAGAATATCGTGTAACTGCAGTTTTGCCATATGTACTTTTTTGTATCTGGCTTTTTTCCACTTAGCATAATGTTTTTTGAGATTTACCCATGTTGTTGCATGTATAGTCAGGCCTCTGTATTAGCATGTACCACATCCTTGGATACAGAGGGCAAAATGTAAGGTACTAAGCATCCTTGGATTTTGGTATTCATGGAGTATCCTAGATATCCAATCCTGGATGTCCTTGGTACCCAGTCCCCTGTGGATACCAAGAAACTACTGCAAATTAGTAGTTTATTTCCTTTTATTGCTGAGTAGTAATCCATTTAGGAATATATCATTTGTTTTCTCCCTTCAGCAAGTAGTTGATGGACATTTTATTTGTTTTCAGTTTTTGGCTATTAAAAAAAAAAAGCTGTCATAAACCTTCTGTATAAATCTATGCAGACATATATTTTCAACTCTCATGGGTAAGTACCCAAGAGTAGAATTGCTGGATCGTATAATAAGTGTTTGTTTAACTTTTTTGGAAACTGCCAAACTGTTTTTGTTTTGTTTTGTTCTGATTTGTTTGAGACGGCGTCTTGCTCTGTCACCCAGGCTGGAGTGCAGTGGCGTAATCTCGGCTCACTGCAACCTCCACTTCCCAGGTTCAAGCAATTCTTCTGCCTCAGCCTCCTGAGTAGCTGGGATTATACGCATGTGCAAGCATGCCCGGGTAATTTTTGTGTTTTTAGTAAAGGCGGGATTTCGCTATGTTGGCCAGGCTAGTCTCCAACTCCTGACCTCAAGCAATCCACTTGCCTCGGCCTCTCAAAGCATGGGGATTACAGACATGAGCCACCGCATCTGGTCTGCCAAACTGTTCTAATGTAGTTATAGTGTTTTGCATTGCAACTAACAATGTTGGAGCATTTTATTTGCTCCACATACTTGTCAGTTGAACATCTTTTAATATGTTTTTTGGCCATTCATGTATCTTTTTTTGTAAAGCATGTGTTCACATCTTTTGCTCATTTTTATGTTGCCCAGTTTGTGTTCTTATTGCATTATGAAAGTTGCTAAAATATATTCTGGATACCAGTCCTCTACTATATATATGTATTGCAAATATCTTCTATCTGTAGTTTGCCTGTTTTAAATCTTCCTATTAGCTGTCTTTTCAAAGGCAAATTGTAAACATTTTTATGAAGTTTAATTTATTCATTTTTTTCTCCAGTTCATGCTTTCATATCCTAAGAAACATTTGCCTACTCCAAGGTTGCAGAGAAGGCATTTTCTTCTAATAGTTTTAATTATTTCAGCTTTTTTGTTTAACTCTGTGATCCATTTCAAGCTAATATTTAGTACTAGTACAAGAGGTAAGATGGAGGTTTTTGCTGTTTTTTGATTGAGTGTACTATGAGGCAAGATTGAAGTTTTTATCGCTTTTTGTTGTTTAAATATGGATATTCAGTTATTGCAGGACCATTTGTTACAAAAAAAATTATTTCTCCACCTTTGTCAAAAACCGATTGTATGGATTTATTTCTGGACTCTATTCTTTTCCACTGATATATATTTCTGTCCTTTTGCTAATTCCACATTACCTTGATTGCTGTAGCTTTATAGTAAGTCTTGAAATAAAATGGTAAGTCTTCCAACTGTGTTCTTTGTTCAGATTTCTTTGACTGTTGTATTAGTCCCTTCTTGCACTGCTCTAAAGAAATAATTGAGACTGGGTAATTTGTAAAGAAAACAGGTTTAATTGGCTCATGGTTCTGCAGGCCATACAGGAAGCATGGCTAGGTTAGAAAACTTAAAAGTCATGGCCAAAGGCAAAGGGGAGGCAGGCACATCTCACATGGCAGGAGCAGGAGGAAGAGAAAGAGTGGGGAGGTGCTACACACTTTTAAACAACCAGATCTCATGATAACTCACTATCATGAGAACAGCACCAAAGGGGAAATCCACCACCATGAACCAATCACCTCCCACCAGGCCCCACTTCCAACACCGGGGACTACAATTTGACATGAGATTTGGGCAGGGACACAGACCCAAACCATATCACCTGTATTCTATGACCTTGGATTTCTTTGTAAATTTTAGAATTACCTTGTCAATTTCTCCAAAAAGCTTACTGGAATTTTTATTGGGATTCCATTAAATCTACAGATCAGTTTGAAGATTTGAGTCTTCTATCCCATGAACATGATATATCTCTCCATTTATTTAGGTCTTCTATACTCTCAGAATGTTTTGTACTTTTCACTGTAGAACTAATTCATACACATATTTCGTTAAATTTATCCAAAATATTTAATTGCAGGTGGGATTTCTAAAATTTCAGTTCCTATTTTTGTTACTATTATGTAGAAGTACAATTAATATATTAGTGTAGTATAATTAGTATAGTATTAGTATAGTATAATTCTTTAAATACTTAAAGCCAAATCCAGTAATATGATATATATTACTTTATAAAATATATTAATGCAATATAATTATAGAATTACAATTCTATATATTATAGTAATGACAATATAATTATACTCTATTATATTGCATTACTATATAATAATTATATAACTACAATATAATTATATTGTATTATATATTATATACTTATATGATTATAATATATATAATTATTATAATTTTGTTTTAAATGCCATAAAACCAAAGCCAGTAACATTACACAGCTAAGACCTTCCATACGATATTGATTAGAAGTGATGAAAGTGAATATACCTCCATTTTTCCCAATCTCAGAAGAAAAGCATTGCATCTTATCATTATGTATGATGATACCTATAGGTTTTTTGTAGATCCCATGTGTCAAGTTGAAGATGTAATATTACTGGATTTGGTTTTACAGTATTTAAAACCAAATTATATTAATTATATCTAATATAAATGTATATTCTATTACCATATTTGGTTTTATGATATTTAAAGAATTATTTTCATATATTTTCATGAGGCATAGTCTGTAGCTTTCTGTTTCTGTTGTATCTGGTTCTATTTTGGTATTGGGGTAACACTGGCCTCATAAAATGAGTTTAGAAGTGTTTCATCCTCTCCTCTTTTCTGAAAAGAGTACATGTGGGATTGGTATTATGACCTCCTAAAATTTGATAATGATGTGTAGTTTTGTAGAACTCTTTGATTTTGATGTTAGAATAATGATGGGCCTATAAAGTGGGAATTGTTTCCTTTTCCTTTTTGCTGAGTTTAAGTATTGGTATTATTTTTTCCTTCAAATATTTAAATTTACTAGTGAAGTTCCCTATACCTGAAGTGTGTATGTATGTGCAGGGGGTAATTTTGTGGATATCAAAGTGATGTAGTAGTTGGAGAATGATGTCTGGAACCAGAAAGTCTATTAAAAGTACCTAGTTCTGGCCGGGCGCGGTGGCTTACGCCTGTAATCCCAGCACTTTGAGAGGCCAAGGTGGGCAGATCACGAGGTCAGGAGATCGAGACCATCCTGGCTAACACAGTGAAACCCTGTCTCTACTAAAAATACAGAAAAATTAGCCGGGCCTGGTGGCGGGCGCCTGCTACTCGGGAGGCTGAGGCAGGAGAATGGCGTGAACCCAGGCAGAGCTTGCAGTGAGCCGAGATTGCGCCACTGCACCTCCAGCCTGGGCGACAGAACGAGACTCCGTCTCAAAAAAAAAAGTGCCTAGTTCTCATTGACTCCCTTTACAAGTCTCTTAGCCTATCTATCTATGCCTCAGGAATACGCAATTTTTGTTCCACCTCATATACTTGTTTTAAGGAAAAAAAATATAAAAACATATGAATGTGCTTGCTGTTTGATAGCCATTTGATTCTTTTCTTGCTATATGTTTCTAACTGCAACTTTTCCTTTTTACAGAGGAGGATAAATATAATATTTACTCACCTTTGCTCTTCAAGTATTTCCTGGCAGAAGGAATTGTCAATGGGCATACTTTGTTGGTTGCATCTGCTAAAGAGGATCCTGCCAACATTTTACAGGTATAGAATATATGAACTTAATATTGCATTTTGAATGTTTCATGAAAAAATATTGTTTATATATGTAAACAAGATATATGTTTGTATATATACAAACTATATTTAAATGCATTAACGGAACCATACATTTTTCAAAATCTCAGTAAAAAGTATCAAATTTATTTGAACATAGGATTACATTTTAAACTAATGTTTTTGAACAATTTTTTTAAAGTTCATATGAGAGTTGGGGAAATATTAAGCTACCAAAAACTGACACTAAATAAAATTACTAGACCAGGCATTCACAAAAGTCATGCTTAATAGCAAAAAATTCTAGTTTACACTTCTTATTGAAGAAAGGGGAAAAACATCCTTTAATTTTTTGCTTCTAATTATAACATCTTCATTTTGACTACTATGGCAAAGCAAATTTTCCAAAGTCTAAGCTTTTCTATACTACTAACAAAGTATCACTTAACTGTTACTCTTAAGAAGTCCTTAAAAGAAACTTGAAATTTGAATTTTCAGCCTGAAACTATTAGATAAAGTATATGAGTTACAGCAAATAATGGAATAAAAACAAAAGGGACATCTATATAATCAGCAAATTGGCTGATAAGAATTTTAAATATTTTACATTTCTACTTAGCACAAGCAAAAATAAACTGATTCCAAGGCACTACAGTATTTGCCATTTTTACTGCAAGCTTTAGGCAATTTTTTTTCTTTTAATTTTGAAGAGATGATGTCTCACTATGTTGCCAGACTGGTCTTGAATTCCTGGTCTCAAGGGATTCTCCCACCTGGGCCTCCCAAAGTTCTGGGATTACAGGCATCAGCCACCGCATCCAGCCTACTGCAAGCTTTAATCATAATTTCATTCTAAATGTATCTAAGGAAATTAAAATGTTCATACATATAAAAATTATTATATCTGATAGGTAATATTCTACACAGTCATGATAATAAGAGAATTCTGGAAAACATTAGATAAAGAAAACAACTGCAGATTGTTTGGTAATTATATTACCAGTATGCCAGAGGTATAAATCAGAAGAATCAGAAATTAGAAGTACTCATTGATTAATATTAGTTTTCTTGGAGAATGCCACAAATGATTCTCTTCTATGATAAAATATGTCATTGATGTACTGAATCTTTAAGCCAAAGCACACTTTTTCTCTCAGAGAGGACACTTTTAACTTTTAGAATTCTTAGTTTCTTTGTCCATAACAGAATCCTAATTTAAGACATTATTTGAATAGAGTTCATAATCTAAAGTCATTTTTCCATAGGATATTTTAATTTTAGTACATAGTTTGCAAAATGGCAAATTAGTCATTTATAAGGAATTTGTAACATAATAAATACTAATTCATAATACCTGTGAACAAATGCCAACAAACTTCTTTGCCTTAGTATAAAAGTCACTATAATGCTGAGGTCAAAACTAACATAATTCGTTCATATGATTCAGACTTTGCTTGTTAAATAATACTGTTATGAAATCCAAAGCAGAAACCTGTATTTGATTGATTTTCCTCTGGTTGTAGGGCTTATTTTTTTCTCAATCTCTTTTGTAGTTGTTTACTTTTTACAATATTTCTTGGTGTTTTCTTTTGCTCTGTTTCCTGGCTTTTATCATCTTGGCCAACTTCTGGACAGTGCTACACTTGCTAGGAGCAGTGGAGTAAAGTCCAAAACCATTGTTGTAAGTAAGCTACACAGGTTCTTCATGACATATTCCACAATATACCGAGACTAAGATTTTATATCAAACATCTATATAGCCATCATAGGAAAATTTTGCCAGCCAGAAGCAGAAATGCCTGTATATGCTTTTGAAAATAAAGTTTTTTATTTTTATTTTTTCCTCTTTCAACCCGGGTAGCTGATGTTAAAAATTTGCACAGTTTGCTTTAGAGAACACATTAATTTCAAAACTAATCCCTGACATCTTTCTTAGGGGTGCCTTGAATTTGTACAAGTTAGTATTAAAAATCTTAGTGTACTTTACATATCCTTCTTTAGATTATGTGAAGGAGTTTGAAGCTATAAAAGAAATATTACCTTTTTCATCAAGCTTTTATAAAATAGCCAGTCATTTATGCAAGTAATTGGGTGTTGCAAAGACTTAGTCATACAATAATTTTATGGTGTAGGAGAGTAAAATATAAAATATAAAACTACAGTTAAAAGCAAAACAGACTTTTAAAAAGTACACCGTGTCTGACCAAGCTGCACATGTCTGACCAAGATAGATTAACAAGGTCCAGATTTCTCCTCATGCCTGAAACAGCTAAAAAACAAAAAACAAACATAAAAAGCAGCACAGGGTATAGGAAACAACAGTTTTCGAAACACTTGGCATCAGATAATAAAAGTGATACCTGAGATATACAAAACAAAGAAGGCAAACCCTGTAATTTCCCTACCTTACTGAGTACAGTGTTTCCAAGCCACAGTGCAAAGAAGAGAAATACAAGATAAGATGACCTTCAGGAGACACAGCTAGGATCACAAGGAGGTCAAGGAAATTCTATTTATAAATCAGAGTACCTGAAAGGGAAGAGGTATACATCGAGTGAGTTAGAGATCTGCATAGGGTCGGTCTCCCTCTAGTCTTCAGATGAGTGCTCGCCTGTACTTGTACACGAGGAGATGGCCTGAGGCTAGAGAAAGAACTACCTGACAATATTAGAAGTAACAATCCCCAGGGCCAACAGTAATTCCTGCTCCCACATGCCAGAGTGAAAAACTTCATAATTCATGAGGCATCAGGTGGAGTATTTAGAAGAGTTTTGCATTGGTAAAGAGCAAAATTATTCCCAGATTATAAAACACTGCTCTGGTCCTGTCTAATGAGGCTTAAAAACAAGGCCTGAAGTAACCAACTGTTTTCAAGTACCTTAACTGTGTCCCAGTCCAAAGCTCAAAGTATAGTAATATTCAAGTGTCCAGCACCCAACAGGATAAAATATTCTGTGTCTGGTTTCCAGTTAAAACATAATAGACATGCAAAGAAATAAGAAAATACAATTTATAATAAGGAGAAAAATCAATTACAACAAAAAAGAAATGACATGATAGAATTAGCAGATGAAAACATAAGTTTTATTACAAGTATATTATAAATATTCAGTAAGCTAGAAGGAAGATTAAACATGTTAAATGGAAACATGGAAGATGTAAATATAAACACAAGTTAAACTTTTAGAGATGAAAATACAGTGACTGCAATGAAAAATACACTTGAGGTGCAAAGTGGATTAGACACTGAAAAAGAAAAGATTAGTAAATTTGAAGACATGGCATTTAAAATTATACAAGATGAAACCTGGAAAATAGACTGGGGAAAAAAAAGATTTTTGCATTAGTGAGCTGTAAGATAACTTAAGGGTCCCTAACATGTGATTGGACTCTGTGAAGGGAGAAGGAGTAGTACACAACAAATATTTGAAGAAATAAGGAATGAAAGTATTACAGAAATAATGAAAAATATGCCACAATTCTGAGGTGTTTGGCAAACTCCAAGTTTTGTTGTTGTTGTTGTTTGTTTTTTGTTTTTTGTTTTTGGGACGGAGTCTCACTGTGTCACCCAGGCTGGAGTGTAGTGGTGCGATCTTGGCTCACTGCAAGCTCCGCCTCCCGGGTTCATGCCATTCTCCTGCCTTAGCCTCCCAAGTAGCTGGGACTACAGGCGCCCACCACCAAGTCTGGCTAATTTTTTGTATTTTTAGTAGAGACAGGGTTTCACCATGTTAGCCAGGATGGTCTTGATCTCCTGACCTCGTGATCTGCCCACTTCGGCCTCCCAACGTGCTGGGCAAACTCCAAGTTTTAAAAGTCCTGAAGAAAACAACATCAATGCACATCATAATCAAATTTCTTGAAGCAAGTGATAAAGACAAAATCTTGAAAGTGACCAGAGATAAAAGCACATTACATAGATAGGACCAAAGATAAGAATGACAGCCAACTTTTAGGCAATACAAACCAGAAAACAAGGAGGAAGTCTTTAAAATGCTAAAAGAAAAACACGTTATCAATTCAGAATTCTATACTCAGCAAATATCTTTCATAAACAAAGATTTTACAATTTAAAAAGGTGGTTTTTTATGAAAACAAAATAAAGACTTTCTCAAATGCTAAAATCAAAAAGAATTCACAACCACCAGACTTGCATTGTAAGAAATACTAAAGTTTTTCGCAAAAAAATCAAAATAATGCCAAATGTGGAAAAAGATCGGGGAGGAGCCAAGATGGCCGAATAGGAACAGCTCCGGTCTACAGCTCCCAGCGTGAGCGACGCAGAAGACGGGTGATTTCTGCATTTCCATCTGAGGTACCAGGTTCATCTCACTAGGGAGTGCCAGACAGTGGGCGCAGGTCAGTGGGTGCAGCGCACCATGCACAAGCTGAAGCAGGGCGAGGCATTGCCTCACTCGGGAAGCGCAAAGGGTCAGGGAGTTCCCTTTCCTAGTCAAAGAAAGGGGTGACAGATGGCACCTGGAAAATCGGGTCACTCCCACCTGAATACTGCACTTTTCAGATGGGTTTAAAAAACGGCGCACCAGGAGTTTATATCCTGCACCTGGCTCGGAGGGTCCTACGCCCACGGAGTCTCCCTGATTGCTAGCACAGCAGTCTGAGATCAAACTGCAAGGCGGCAGTGAGGCTGGGGGAGGGGCGCCCACCATTGCCCAGGTTTGCTTAGGTAAACAAAGCAGCTGGAAAGCTCCAACTGGGTGGAGACCACCACAGCTCAAGGAGGCCTGCCTGCCTCTGTAGGCTCCACCTCTGGGGGCAGGGCACAGACAAACAAAAAGACAGCAGTAACCTCTGCAGACTTAAATGTCCCTGTCTGACAGCTTTGAAGAGAGCAGAGGTTCTCCCAGCACGCAGCTGGAGATCTGAGGACGGGCAGACTGCCTCCTCAGGTGGGTCTCTGACCCCTGACCCCTGAGCAGCCTAACTGGGAGGCACCCCCCAGTAGGGGCAGACTGACACCTCACACAGCCGGGTACTCCTCTGAGACAAAACTTCCAGATCAGACAGCAGCATTCGCGGTTCACGAAAAACCACTGTTCTGCAGCCACCGCTGCTGATACCCAGGCAAACAGGGTCTGGAGTGGACCTCTAGCAAACTCCAACAGACCTGCAGCTGAGGGTCCTGTCTGTTAGAAGGAAAACTAACAAACAGAAAGGACATCCACACCAAAAACCCATCTTTACATCACCATCATCAAAGACCAAAAGTAGATAAAACCACAAAGATGGGAAAAAAACAGAGGAGAAAAAGCAGAGCACCTCTCCTCCTCAAAAGGATTGCAGTTCCTCACCAGCAATGGAACAAAGTTGGACAGAGAATGACTTTGACGAGTTGAGAGAAGAAGGCTTCAGACGATCAAACTACGAGCTACAGGAGGAAATTCAAACCAAAGGCAAAGAAGTTAAAAACTTTGAAAAAAATTGAGACGAATGTATAACTAGAATAACCAATACAGAGAAGTGCTTAAAGGAGCTGATGTAGCTGAAAGCCAAGGCTCGAGAACTATGTGAAGAATGCAGAAGCCTCAGGAGCCGATGCGATCAACTGGAAGAAAGGGTATCAGCAATGGAAGATGAAATGAATGAAATGAAGCGAGAAGGGAAGTTTAGAGAAAAAAGAATAAAAAGAAACGAACAAAGCCTCCAAGAAATGTGGGACTATGTGAAAAGATGAAATCTACGTCTGATTGGTGTACCTGAAAGTGATGGGGAGAATGGAACCAAGTTGGAAAACACTCTGCAGGATATTATCCAGGAGAACTTCCCCAATCGAGCAAGGCAGGCCAACATTCAGATTCAGGAAATACAGAGAACGCCACAAAGATACTCCTCGAGAGGAGCAACTGCAAGACACGTAATTGTCAGATTCATCAAAGTTGAAATGAAGGAAAAAATGTTAAGGGCAGCCACAGAGAAAGGTCGGGTTACCCACAAAGGGAAGCCCATCAGACTAACAGCGGATCTCTCTGCAGAAACTCTACAAGCCAGAAGAGAGTGGGGGCCAATATTCAACATTCTTAAAGAAAAGAATATTCAACCCAGAATTTCATATCCAGCCAAATGAAGCTTCATAAGTGAACGAGAAATAAAATCCTTTACAGACAAGCAAATGCTGAGAGATATTGTCACCACCAGGCCTGCCCTAAAAGAGCTGCTGAAGGATGCACTAAACATGGAAAGGAACAACTGGTACCAGCTGCTGCAAAATCATGCCAAAATGTAAAGACCATCGAGACTAGGAAGAAACTGCATCAACTAACGAGCAAAATCACCAGCTAACATCATCATGACAGGATCAAATTCACACATAACAATATTAACTTTAAATGTAAATGGACTAAATGCTCCAATTAAAAGAAACAGACTGGCAAATTGGATAAAGAGTCAAGACCCATCAGTGTGCTGTATTCAGGAAACCCATCTCACATGCAGAGACACACATAGGCTCAAAATAAAAGGATGGAGGAAGATCTACCAAGCAAATGGAAAACAAAAAAAGGCAGGGGTTGCAATCCGAGTCTCTGATAAAACAGACTTTAAACCAACAAAGATCAAAAGGAACAAAGAAGGCCATTATATAATGGTAAAGGGATCAATTCAACAAGAAGAGCTAACTATCCTAAATATATATGCACCCAATACAGGAGCACCCAGATTCATAAAGCAAGTCCTTAGTGACCTACAAAGAGACTTAAACTCCCACACATTAATAGTGGGAGATTTTAACACCCCACTGTCAACAATAGACAGATCAACGAGGCAGAAAGTCAACAAAGATACCCAGGAATTGAATTCAGCTCTGCATCAAGCGGACCTAATAGACATCTACAGAACTCTCCACCCCAAATCAACAGAATATACATTTTTTTCAGCACCACACCACACCTATTCCAAAATTGACCACATAGTTGGAAGTAAAGCTCTCCTCAGCAAATGTAAAAGAACAGAAATTATAACAAACTGTCTCTCAGACCACAGTGCAATCAAACTAGAACTCAGGATTAAGAAACTCACTCAAAACCGCTCAACTGTATGGAAACTGAACAACCTGCTCCTGAATGACTACTGGGTACATAACGAAATGAAGGCAGAAATAAAGATGTTCTTTGAAACCAACGAGAACAAAGACACAACGTACCAGAATCTCTGGGACACATTCAAAGCAGTGTGTAGAGGGAAATTTATAGCACTAAATGCCCACAAGAGAAAGCAGGAAAGATCCAAAATTGACACCCTAACATCACAATTAAAAGAACTAGAGAAGCAAGAGCAAACACATTCAAAAGCTAGCAGAAGGCAAGAAATAACTAAAATCAGAGCAGAACTGGAGGAAATAGAGACACAAAAAGCCCTTCAAAAAATTAATGAATCCAGGAGCTTGTTTTTTGAAAGGATCAACAAAATTGATAGACTGCTAGCAAGACTAATAAAGAAAAAAAGAGAGAAGAATCAAATAGACGCAATAAAAAAATGATAAAGGGGATATCACCACCGATCCCACAGAAATACAAACTACCATCAGAGAATACTACAAACACCTCTATGCAAATAAACTAGAAAATCTAGAAGAAATGGGTAAATTCCTTGACACATACACTCTCCCAAGACTAAACCAGGAAGAAGTTGAATCTCTGAATAGACCAAAAACAGGAGCTGAAATTGTGGCAATAATCAATAGCTTACCAACCAAAAAGAGTGCAGGACCAGATGGATTCACAGCCGAATTCTACCAGAGGTACAAGGAGGAACTGGTACCATTCCTTCTGAAACTATTCCAATCAATAGAAAAAGAGGGAATGCTCCCTAACTCATTTTATGAGGGCAGCATCATCCTGATACCAAAGCCAGGCAGAGACACAACCAAAAAAGAGAATTTTAGACCAATATCCTTGATGAACATTCATGCAAAAATCCTAAATAAAATACTGGCAAACCGAATCCAGCAGCACATCAAAAAGCTTATCCACCACGATCAAATGGACTTCATCCCTGGGATGCAAGGCTGGTTCAATATACACAAATCAATAAATGTAATCCATCGTATAAGCAGAACCAAAGACAAAAACCACATCATTATCTCAATAGATGCAGAAAAGGCCTTTGACAAAATTCAACAACCCTTCATGCTAAAAACTCTCAATAAATTAGGTATTGATGGGACATATCTCAAAATAGTAAGAGCTATCTATGACAAATGCACAGCCAATATCATACTGAATGGGCAAAAACTGGAAACATTCCCTTTGAAAACAGGCACAAGACAGGGATGCCCTCTCTCATCACTCCTATTCAACATAGTGTTGGAAGTTCTGGCCAGGGCAATTAGGCAGGAGAAGGAAATAAGGGTATTCAATTAGGAAAAGAGGAAGTCAAATTGTCCCTGTTTACAGATGACGTGATTGTATATCTAGAAAATCCCATTGTCTCAGCCCAAAATCTCCTTAAGCTGATAAGCAACTTCAGCAAAGTCTCAGGATACAAAATCAATGTACAAAAATCACAAGCATTCTTATACACCAATAACAGACAAACAGAGAGCCAAATCATGAGTGAACTCCCATTCACAATTGCTTCAAAGAGAATAAAATACCTAGGAATCCAACTTACAAGGGATGTGAAGGACCTCTTCAAGGAGAACTACAAACCACTGCTCAATGAAATAAAAGAGGATACAAACAAATGGAAGAACATTCCATGCTCATGGGTAGGAAGAATCAATATCGTGAAAATGGCCATACTGCCCAAGGTAATTTATAGATTCAGTGCCATCCCTATCAAGCTACCAATGACTTTCTTCACAGAATTGGTAAAAACTACTTTAAAGTTCATATGGAACCAAAAAAGAGCCCGCATCGCCAAGTCAATCCTAAGCCAAAAGAACAAAGCTGGAGGCATCACGCTACCTGACTTCAAACTATACCACAAGGCTACAGTAACCAAAACACCATGGTACTGGTACCAAAACAGAGATATAGATCAATGGAACAGAACAGAGCCCTCAGAAATAATGCTGCATATCTACAAGTATCTGATCTTTGACAAACCTGAGAAAAACAAGCAATGGGGAAAGGATTCCCTATTTAATAAATGGTGCTGGGAAAACTGGCTAGCCATATGTAGAAAGCTGAAACTGGACCCCTTCCTTACACCTTATACAAAAATCAATTCAAGATGGATTAAAGACTTAAACGTTAGACCTAAAACCATAAAAACCCTAGAAGAAAACCTAGGCAATACCGTTCAGGACATAGGCATGGGCAAGGACTTCATGTCTAAAACACCAAAAGCAATGGCAACAAAAGCCAAAATTGACAAATGGGATCTAATTAAACTAAAGAGCTTCTGCACAGCAAAAGAAACTACCATCAGAGTGAACAGGCAACCCACAAAATGGGAGAAAATTTTCGCAACCTGCTCATCTGACAAAGGGCTAATATCCAGAATCTACAATGAACTCAAACAAATTTACAAGAAAAAAGCAAATAACCCCATCAAAAAGTGGGCGAAGGGCATGAACAGACACTTCTCAAAAGAAGACTTTTATGCAGCCAAAAAACCCATGAAAAAATGCTCACCATCACTGGCCATCAGAGAAATGCAAATCAAAACCACAATGAGATATCATCTCACACCAGTTAGAATGGCAATCATTAAAAAGTCAGGAAACAACAGGTGCTGGAGAGGATGTGGAGAAATAGGAACACTTTTACACTGTTGGTGGGACTGTAAACTAGTTCAACCATTGTGGAAGTCAGTGTGGTGATTCCTCAGGGATCTAGAATTAGAAATACCATTTGACCCAGCCATCCCATTACTGGGTATATACCCAAAGGACTATAAATCATGCTGCTATAAAGACACATGTACACGTATGTTTATTGCGGCACTATTCACAATAGCAAAGACTTGGTACCAACCCAAATGTCCATCAATGATAGACTGGATTAAGAAAATGTGGCACATATACACCATGGAATACTATGCAGCCATAAAAAATGATGAGTTCATGTCCTTTGTAGGGACATGGATGAAATTGGAAATCATCATTCTCAGTAAACTATCGCAAGAACAAAAACCAAACACCACATTTTCTCACTCATAGGTGGGAATTGAACAATGAGAACACATGGACACAGGAAGGGGAACATCACACTCTGGGGACTGTTGTGAGGTGGGGTAGGGGGGAGGGATAGCATTGGAAGATATACCTAATGCTAGATGACGAGTTAGTGGGTGCAGCGCACCAGCATGTCACATGTATACATATGTAACTAACCTGCACATTGTGCACATGTACCCTAAAACTTAAAGTATAATAATAAAAAAATAAAAAATAAAAAATAATGCCAAATGAATATTTTGATCTAAACAAACATATCAGAAGAACTGGAAATAAGTAAATATATAATACTTTTATTTAAGTGAGTATAAAATACTTTTTTTCTCATTTTGTAAAAATGAAGTCATTAATGGTGAGAAAGAGAGAATAGAGGAAAAATGCAGAATTTGGAGCATGATGGATATATTTTTTTCTTGATTGTATTAATGGTTTCCAAAGTATATATGAAGGGCCTTCAAAAAGTTTGTGGAAAAATGGAATTAAAACATAAAACCATAAACATTATTTCAAAACATAAGCTCCATCAAGTTCAAGACACTTTTGTGAGTGATGATACCAGCCATTCAGTCCATTCTTAAAGAAATGAGGGTCCTGGGAATTTAACTATGTCAGTAGTCTTTTTTACTTTAACTGAAGAAAAATAGTGACATTTACAGATTTTGTATTAAGATTGGGAGACAAAAAAGAGTTGGAGGAGCCAAATCAGGACTGCAAGATGGGCACATAATGATTTCCCATCGAAACTCTTGCAAAAATACCCTTGTTAGATGAGAGGCATAAGCAGGAGCTTGTCGTGGTGGAAAATGCCTCACTGATGAAGATTTCCCAGACATTTTTTTCTGCCAAATCTTTGGATACATTTCTCAAAACAGTCATAATAAGCAGATGTTGTTCTTTGGCCCTCCAGAAGGTCAACAAACAAAATGCCTTGAGCATCCCAAAAAGCTATTGTCATGACCTTTGCTCTTGACTTGACCCCTTGTGCTTTCACTTCATCACTTCGACTTGCTAGCCATTGCTTTGATTGTGCTTTTTCTTCAGGATCATACTGGTAAAACCGTGTTTCATTGCCTGTCATAATTTGTTGAAGAAATCCTTCAGGATTATGATCGCACTTGTTTAAAATTTCCATTGAAAGCTCTGTTCTTTGCAACTGATTTTGGCATAGCAGTTTTGGCACCCATAGAGTGGAAAGTTTGCTCAACTTTAATTTTTTAGTCGGAACTGTGTCAGCTGAACCAATTGAAATGTCTGTGGTATTGGCTATTGTTGTGCTGTTAATCGTTAGTCCTCTTTAATTAGGGCATGAACAAGATGAGGTTTTTTCCCTGCAAATCGATGCGGATGGTCTGCAGCTGCAGCCTTCATCGTCAACATCATCTCGTCCTTCCTTGAAATTAGTTATCCATTTGTAAAGTGCTGATTTCTTTGGGACATTGTCCCCATAAACTAGTCTCAAAGCATCAATGATTTTATCATTCATTAACCCAAGCTTTACCATAAATTTGATGGTTTTTCTTCCTTCAATTTTAGCAGAATTCACCTTCTCTAATGGGGCTCTTTCTAAACAGCTAACTGTGCTTCTTAGTGCCTCAAACTAGATCTTGTTAAGACAAATTAGTATAAGTTTATTTTGGTGCAGAAAAGTTTTGGAAGTTATGCATGGTTTTTTTCACAATACACTTTTACCGTGAACTTTTTAAAGACTCCTTGTACCTCTATAAAATATTACCAAATTACATGCATTAAGTATGGGCAGTTTGTTATGTATCTGTTATACCTGAATAAAGCTATTTCTAAGAAAAATGGAATTTCAGTTAGTAAATTCATGTTCAAGTACAATTCTGCTGTTTTTTAAATAATTTCAGCAACTTCTTTGTACATTACCTCCTCTTTTATGAAATAATGGTGACACTTGACCTTGTGAAAGTCTTTTCAAAACATATCATGACCCTAATTTTATAAGTATGAGATATGAGACTAGGTTGACACACAGATTTCTAACCTAGTAACAAAAATAATAATAATCAAACTTCCTTCCTTTTACTTTGGTTTCCCTAGCAATTCTGATGTAATAAAATTTGAGATATTTTATCTAGAGGACTGTATGTTACTGTGGTCATCTCTTAGGCCTCATCTAACTTGGCTCATCAATAGCACTTGATATCATTGATCATTCCTTCTTCCCCGATATACTTTCTTCCGTTGGTTTCCAGGATACTACCTTCTTGGTGTTCTCCTAACTAGCCACTTTTTCTTATTCTTCTTTGCTAGTTCTTACTTATTTACTCAAACTTTTAATAGACGTGTCTTTGGACTCAGACTTTAGAACTCCTCTGTTCCTGTTCTCTCGCTGATGACGTCTGCCCCAAGGATGTCAGTAGTATGTATATGCTGATGACTTTCAAATTTATAATCTACTTGGACCTATCCAGAGCTGCTACTGCCTTCTGTACATCTAACT
This sequence comes from Pan troglodytes, assembly GCF_028858775.2. Classification (NCBI taxonomy): domain Eukaryota; kingdom Metazoa; phylum Chordata; class Mammalia; order Primates; family Hominidae; genus Pan; species Pan troglodytes. The sequence continues at coordinate 35,551,922 of NC_072407.2, forward strand.
GCTGCAATTGTATATCCAGCTCCCTACAGTACATCTTATTTTAGTCTATTGGAGACCTCAAACATCACATGTTCAAAACCAAAGTCCTGAACTGCTCTCCCCAAGCCCGTTCCTTTTTCAGCCTTTCCCATCTCAGTTAATACCAACTCACATCTTCTGTTTGCTCAAGCCTAAACCAAGGATTCATCCTTAACCCTTTATCTCCTATACTCTCTTTCAATATCTCAGGAAATACAAATATACTACTTTGAACATAAATTGTTTATTGCTTGGCCTCCCTGTTTCTACCTTTGCTTCTCTTCAGTCTGATCTCACCAAAATATTCAGTGAGCCTCTTCAAATGTAAGTCAGATCATGTCACTCATCTAAACTCAAAACTCTCCAGAAGACAAAGGCCACAGTCCTTATAAGGACTTTAAAGGCCCTAGCTAATATTCTGTTACCTCCCCTTTACCTGTCTGACCTCATTACTTAATATCTCCCCCTGACTTTATTCTGTTTATATGAACTGCCTTGCTTGCTAGGCATGCTCCAAAATTAGGGCCATTGGATTTGCTGTTGCCTTGGCTAAGAACTTTTTTGCTTCTCTCAGACTTTGCTCAAATGTTGCCATCTCAGCAGGGCCTAATCTAACTACCCTAATAAATGTTACAACTTCCTACTCCCACTCCCCAGGCCTCATAATCCTGTTAGCTGCCTTATTTTTCTCCATAACCTTACTGTCACCTGATATGCTTTATAATTTACTTCTGTATTAGTTCATTGTGTTTCTTCCGTACAAGTCTTTTCTGTTTTATTCATTGCTATATATTTGTATTGCTTATTACAGTGGATGACAAATGAATCCTTACTATATATGAAAAGTCTGAGGAAACATGATACCCAAATATTTGGTCAAATATTATTCAAGGTGTTCCTGTGAGAGTGTTTTGAAAGGAATTAGCATTTAATTTGGTAGACTGAGTAAAGTAGATTGCCCTCCCTAATTTGGGTGGGCCTCAGCCAGTCAGCAGAAGACCTCAATAAAACAAAAACGCTGACCATCCCGAGTCAGAGAAATTTTCCTGCCTGTTTTTGAACTTGGTAATTGGCTTTTTCCTGCCATATGACTCCTACTGAAACATCAGCTCTTCCTGGGTCTTGAGCCTGCCAGCCTGCAAATTGGAATTACACCTAGGTTTTCCTGGTTCTCAGACCAATGGACCTTGACTAGAACTACACTATTAACTGTCCGAGGTCTCCAGCCTGCCAACTTACCCTGCAGGTCTTTGGATTTGCCCACATCTATAATTATATGAGACAGTTTCTTACAATAAATCTCTTTGCACACACAAACACACACACACACACACACACCCTATTGGTTCAGTTTCTCTAGAGAGCCTTAAATAATACAGTTTTTAATGTTTTAAAGCAGGGGCCCCCAACCCCCAGCCATGGATCAGTACTGGAACAGGGCCTCACAGCAGGAGGTGAGCAGCAGGCAACTAAACAAAGCTTCATCTGTATTTACAGCTGCTCCCCATTGCTCGTATTACTGCCTGAGCTCTACCTCCTGTCAGATCAGTGGTGGCATCAGATTCTCATAGGAGCATGAACCCTATTGTGAACTGCCTATGCAGAGGATCTAGGTTACGCACTCCGAATGAGAATCTAATGCCTGAAGATCTGTCACTGTCTCCCATCACCCTTGTCTAGCTGCAGGAAAACAAGCTCAGGGCTCCCAGTAATTCTATATTATGGTCAGTTATATAATTATTTCATTGTATATTACAATGTAATAATGATAGAAATAAAATGCACAATAAATGTAATGCTCTTGAATCATCCAGAAACCATCCGAGTCTGTGGAAAAACTGTCTTCCATAAACCAGTCCCTGGTGCCAAAAAGGTTGGGGACTGCTGCGTTAAAGGATTCTCTTGCTCTAGAATATCATAGGTTTGGTTTTGTTTTAAAGTTGTTATTTTTCTCTGGCTTTCTTCCATCCTCTTCCCCAGCTTTATTGAGATGTAATTGATGAATAGAAATTTATATATTTTATATATATGAATTATTTTATATGTATATAAAAAGTATATAACATGATTTGGTATATGTATACATTGTGAAACAATTACCACAATCAAATTAATTAACACATCTATCACCATGCATAGTTACCATTTTTGGTGTGGAAGGAACACTTTAGATGTACTGTTTTAGCAAATTTTAAATATACAATGCAATATTATTAACTATAGTCACTATACTGTACATTAGATCCTCAGAACTTACTCATCTGATAACTGAAGTTTTATAGCCTTTGACAAACATCTCTTCATTTCTTCCACCCTCCAGCCCATCACAACTACCCACTCTGCTGTCTCTAGTTTTGAACTAAGGAATGTATTCTAGTGTCATCGTATCCATTATGCTTTATCTTGTGCATTTAGAATGTATTATCAAAGATATTATTGCTGAGACAAAAACCAAATTGTCTTAAGCATTAGATTTGTTTTTATATAGCATTTCAGATTTGATATTCAATATGTTAACCATAAAGTTGAATGTGTGATCTTTAGGAAAAATTAACTTGTTTGCTTTCAATGTCATTATTTGCTTTTAAATAAAGCCACTTACACAGATGAGTACCGAAAGTAGTCAAAGCGCCTGTATGCTAAATAATCTACAAAGTTAACATTTCCCTAAATTAATAAAATTTATCTGAGGGGGATATCTGTGGGGACGAGAAATGATTTGACTATAATGTGCTATGTACGATGAATGATTATATGTGCTATGTACTATCAAGGATTTGTAGGGTCAGTTGATATGCAAGGGGTATAGGATTGTCTTTGAAGGGTTCAATGTAATGTGTGACAGTTCGTTAAGTTATTCTAGTTCTTGCTTGTGAGCATTTTTAAACTATTTGAATTTTGATTATGTTTTCATATTTCACACTGCTCTAATCTGAAAATATATCTGGTTTTGGACTTAATACAGTCATTTCACCTGTTAGTAATATTTCTTAAATTCCTAATATTGTCATTTTATATTTCTTACATATTTGTTATGGAATAATAAAACTATTTGATTTTTTGGTACACTTACAGTGTTGTACAAACACTGTGATTAGAAGAATAATATGCCATTCTCATTTTACTATGAAAAAGTACAAAAGTATTGTTTTTAACATAATATATATGTTAATGTGGTCCAGTTTTTGTGTAAGTTTAGAATATACTATATTTAAAAAGTAAGACTTATGAAAATTTAATTATATTCTTCATAACACCAGTGCAAAGAGATTTCTAACATCTCTGAGAAGAATAAACAAAATATTTTTGTAATGTAAAAAATGATATTGAATACTAATACAGATAAGTAGGGTTTTCTACATAATATTCACATAGGATTTCAGTATGCAGAACTCAGTTACAGTTATACTTAGAACTTTATTTTCATCAAATAGTCCAACAATGAATGACCAAAACCAAGGAGTTAACAGTGTTTAAGACATACAATGTAGGGGGAAAATGCTGTAATTGTTTGGTTTTAATTTTATGATATATGATTGGGAATTTCTAGAACCTATAACCAACGCAAATATTTCTGTACAAGAATAGGGAAAAGACAGTCTTATAGACCATAATTATCTTAAAGCTGTGTATAACTAGAAGACAAGTAAAAGATAAAAAGCCCATCAGCTGCCTAAGATATATAACCACCCAGCAATTTATCCATCATCCTTTGAAAACATATTCATGCCTATTGTAGTCAAAGCTCCTTTAGGAAGTCAGCATTAAGATGTAATGCTGAAAAATTACACCCCTTAGAAAATCATATAGAACAATATACATGATGTTATTAAAGCTTTTAAAAACACATGTAAGTATTTTTCAGTTAGCTTTCTTGTCTAAAGAAATTTTCTTCATCATCTCCAATGTAATGATGAGTATTTTCCATGAAAACTTTCTATGGAATGTTTTATAAAATAGTAAAAATTACATTTTTCTGTTAAAAGATTTAAACATTTATTAGTAGACTGATTTTTTATGAAATAAATTATATACACGTGCACACACAATTTTTATAGAGCTTGAAGACATTAAGATTTTTATATCCTTTTCATAATTTTTAATAAGTTATGTGTTAGTATTTTTAGAACTGAAGAAAATAAAAGGATTTTCAGAAGTAAATTTAAATGCTGTTTCATAATATGCCAAAGTCAGTTTTAAAACTTAATTTGAATATTAGCTAGTGATGACACTTCAGATAGGTAGTATTCCTGCAGGAAGAAGTATCTAAGATCGAGAGCAAAACATAAATTGTTGCATTAACTTTCGAGTTATCTGTTATTGAGTATGCACTGTCCAGCGTCAGCTACAATAAAAAGAAAGTAGGAGGCTAGGGTGCTTTAAACATGCTGAAAAGTTGTGTTTTTAAAATTTTACTCAGGATAGGTACATGATTATCAGCATATTAGAACTACCTTGATGTTTACTAAAAGCTTATAGTATATAATATTTTAACATCAAATATAACAGCAAATGAATAATTCAAATTTAATCAATTAAGCTGAAACGTCCCACAATTAATATCTAGAAAATCTTTCGTAATTGAAAATGAATACTCACTTTGAAATAAACCAGAAGTCTGAGAATAAAGAGTTCGTTAAAAGTAAACCATATCATATTTTATGAATTGATGCAGCAACAGAACATTTAGTAATAAAGCAATACGTATAACATGTTAAAATTTAGACTAACATCTTTTAAATTTTTTTTATGGACTTTAAGGTCCATAAGTGAAAGTTAAAATAATATCTTAATAATTCGAAGGGCTTATATTATACCACAAAATACCAGACTTACCCAAATATTGAACTCATTTGTTAGGATCTGATTCATTGTACCTTATATATTTTGCTTTATTTGATTCTTTAGTTTTAACCATTATCAAAGATATTAGTTGATGTAGAATTAGCTAAAGCAATATTATTTGCTAAATGATGTAAAGTTTGAATTATTATTATAAAGTTTTCTTTTCCTTCTGTCATTTTGGTATCAAGATTTAAAGGTTTGTTTTTGGCACCTATCTGTTATTCACTGAACAGAGAACAAAAATTAGAAGTCTGAATACAGTGAGTAGCCAGTTGTTTGCTTTTACTGCATTGTAGTATAGTTTGGTCTTTCTGAGTGAGTAGAATCCAGAAATACCTCAGGTGCAACTATTGTTTTCCTAGTTCTGCCAAAAAATGGGACAGTTATAAGAATGAAGTTAAAGTAATAACCCTTAATTGACCAAATATACCATTGAACATTTTTACTTTATTAAACTCCAAAGTTGTAATCATATACAGATTCAGAACAAAAGCCGTACAGTGTATCATGTTATAAACAATTAAAAATTACTTTCTGACCGTTGGTATCAGTCTCCTTTGCAAGATTTAGTATACTTAATATCTTATAAATAATTTTTTTCCACACATTTTTACTTTTCCTAGACTAATGATATTTATTATATTTCCTTAAAACTATTTTAGCACTATATATCTTTTGTTCGTCATATAAATACAACTATTAGGAGAGTCCTTTGAAGGCAGAGCTATAATCAGAATATTTTCCCTTTTTTGTCAATATTTTATTTGTTCAGAAAGTTATCAGGCTATCTATACACTTTTCAGTGCTTACTACTCTGAAGTGTTAGTTGAGCCAGAAATTTGCTGTTTGACCCCAGGGTTTCACTCTTTTTTTTTTCTTCCTGGCTACTGTGACAGCTTATTTAAAATTCTAAGTTCTCCCTTGGCAGTCACAGTTAGAGCTTCTTTGGCAAAGTAAAAAGACTAAAAAAAAACATGCAAAGGCTCAGTACTGCTTCCAGTGACCTACATTTCTAGCCAGCTTTTAAAGATGGCATGTGCCTGATTTTCTAGTAAGGAAATGAAGGATAAGATAAAAATTTAAATGTACAGGAGAATAAACCGACTCTCCACCTCTCTATCACTAGCTAGTGAGAACCATTGCTGCTATAATATTAATATAAACACATTTAGCACTGATGTTTATTCATCAATCAACAAAAGGAATTTTGCATGCAGAAAAGTTGTCTAAGTCATACAGCAAAAATGCTATGCCCTGTGATAGGACGTTTATTCTCAAGAAAGTAAAATTTATTTGGAATCCAAGCTTAGATTTTAATTTCTATGTTACCACTTAACTAGCTGCAAGACCCTGCCTAAGTCACTTAGCCTTTTATATTAAGAGAGGAGTGATACTTACCCTGTCTACCTTATTCCGGAGTTCCAAATTAAAAATGAAATATCAGGTTTTCCATTCTAAATCTTAAAGCATTTATTTTAGTCCTCCAATTTAATTTAAGAAATTTTGTTTTGAACCCATAAAAATGAATAACCCATTCTTAGATGGTTATTGTTATGTTCAAAAGAAATAATAAAATATAGCACTTTGTCGTTATTGAAAAGAAGCCACCAAAGTCAGAATTGGGAATATTAAAAACAAAGTTCATTTTTCTTCTGAATACTTATTTTTTCAGAAGAGAAGATATTCAATCCTTTTGAGAGGGATAAATGACCTCAAATTCTGAAAACCAGAGGCATTAAAACTAAAAGAAAATACATTTTGTCAGCTCCCCAAATTAACATATTATCCCACTAAATGCAACATTAAAGGATGCCATGAAAGGAAAAAGGCATCACACTGTCAAGGGTCAAATTAAATAGATGAGCTGTGAAGATTTATTTTGTACAAAAGGATAACTTTACTGTGGAAACCCCAAAGAAGATAGAGCTCTCTCTCCAGCTAGTGTTGGGGTGATTCCTTCAGTGGCTAGTGTTTCTTTCCTAAAATTTTAAGTTTTGCTAATCAGAAACTGACACCTGCAGCAAGTGGCCTTAGTTCACCACATCTGTCTTTTCAAATTATGATTTGTTAATGAAATCAGAGGCCTTTGAAATGTGTTTGTTGTTTATATAATATTCATCTTACAGTTTGGCTACATGTCTGAAAGTTTATTAGATTTCAAAAACAGGGTAGATGATATTAAACTAAGAATAGATTTGAGACCATGAGGTGAAGCTTCTTACCTTTATTCTTTTTAAAACAAAGTATAACATACAGGCTGCTGTAGAATTAAAGACACACTGTTTTATGTCTTCACTAGTTACCTCGACTTCTCAGTAATCAAAGAGTATAAAGAAAATCAGTTTTGGGCCGGGAGCGGCGGCTCACCCCTGTAATCCTAGCACTTTGGGAGGCTGAGGCGGGCAGATCACCTGAGGTCAGGAGTTCGAGACCAGCCTGACCAACATGGAGAAACCTCATCTCTACTAAACATATAAAATTAGCCAGGCATGGTGGCACATCCCTGTAATCCCAGCTACTCGGGTGGCTGAGACAAGAGAGTTGCTTGAATCCAGGAGGCAGAGGTTGTGGCGAGCTGAGATTGCGCCATTGCACTCCAGCAGCCTGGGCAACAAGAGCAAAACTCCGTATAAAAAAAAAAAAAAAAAAAAAAAAGGCAAATCAGTTTTGTTGTTTTGTTCTATAATTCTAGATGTACCACAGTAAATAATTTTCAAATTAAAAAAAATAAAATGATATCCAATCTTATTAGTGCCCCACAATACCCTAAGCATTTTTGCTTGTGTCCTTTTTCATAAGCTGGGTTTATTCTGGAAATATAAAAGAAAATGACTTCAAACAAATGAAATTGTTCAAATGTTGTGTGTTCCTGTGCTAGGAATTTAACTGATCTGGACCTCTTAAATGAAGATAATATCTCACCTCATTCCTAATTTAGGTGTTGACAGTAGATATTTTTGAAGCTTTAGACTACTTCTTTTCCAAAAACTTAAAAATTCTATGATCTCTGTTTAAGAAATAATAATGATAGTAAAGATCTTTGTTACTATCTTAATTTCTTAAAAGATAATGTACTTATATTTAGAAACATTTCAGTTATATCAGGTTTTTAGAAATTATTTTAGTTCATATTCAATAGGGACACTTTTAATACTTAAAAGAATTTTGCAGACATAGAATCTTTCTATAACTCAATATTGTATAACTTGCTTGCCTAATATGAATTATCATCTTTCACATTTTCTTAAACACAGGTTAATATATACCCCTATACAGTAAACATTTACTAAAGGGCATTGCTACACATGGTCTCACTAACTAAACCTGCAAATACCAGTGATTAAGTGGAAAAGTCTGTCCACTTTTTAAAATATTTTATAAAATATATTTTAATTAAAGTATTTTCTATTATGAAGACCACATTGTTTTATATATATATAAAACAACATTGTTTTGTATATATATAAAACAACATTGTTTTGTATATATATAAAACAACATTGTTTTGTATATATATAAAACAACATTGTTTTGTATATATATATATACGTACAGTCATGTACCACATGATGTTTCAGTCAACAAGGAACCACATACACAACAGTGGTCCTATAAGGTTCTAATACTGTATTTTTATGGTACCTTTGCTATATTTAGATACCCAAATATTCCCCTTGTGTTATATTTGCCCACAATCTTCTACATGAATAGGCTGTACAGGTTGGTAGCCTAGCAGCAGTAAGCTATACCATATAGCCTAGGTATGTAGTAGGCTCTACCATCTACCATCTACATTTTTGTAAGTACACTCTGTGATGTTTGCACAATGACAGAATCTCATTTCTCCTTAAACAATGCATGACTGTTTCTATCACCCACACATACTCATGCATGTGTATACATGTATACATAATACACACACACTGAAGTTTACATGCTTTTATCAGTGGTAGTTACCTAATTAGTAGCTCTTAACTATAGAATTATTTGCAGGTTATTATCTTATATTAACCCTCTGTAGTTGTACTGAGTATACAATATACCCAGAGCCAGATTAAACATTGACAGCATTTAATATATGAACATTACATCATAAAAGAACCTGCCAAAGGAACACTCAATTTTTATGGTTAGAAATATTAATAGATGCCAAAGTTCATTCTTGTCTCTCTTTGAGCATGGAATTTCTCATTTTAAGCTTTCTTCATAATAAATTTGTTTGAAGAGCACATTATTTTTTATTTTTTATTTTTTGAGATGGAGTCTCGCTCTGTTGCCCAGGCTGAAGTGCAGTGGTGCAATCGCAGCTCACTCTACCCTCCGCCTCCCAGGTTCAAGCGATTCTCCTGCCTCAGCCTCCTCCAAGTAGCTGGGATTACAGGCTCCCGCCGCCACGCCTGACTAATTTTTATATTTTTAATAGAGATGGAGTTTCACCATGTTGGCCTGGCTGGTTTTGAACTCCTGACCTCAAGTGATCCTCCCACCTCAACCTCCCAAATTGCAAGGATTGCTGATGTGAGCCACCATGTCTGGCCTGAAGAGCACATTTTAAAATAAGATATAATACAGTCTTTACATTATTATATATGAACTTAATAAAATCTGTATCTTAGTTCAATATATGTAAGAAAATTGATAAAATTAATACATACTACATGCAGGGTTGTTGCTAACAGTTTGATGGCTTTAATTTTTGATATGTGTGAGAAAATAATTATGGAATCTATTATCAGAATGCCTTGAAAGTCAGCACATTTCCCTTTAAACTCCTTTTAAGTCAGTGCCATCCATAGGCAGTGTTGAAAGCATGTGGCTGCCTTGGTCAAGACTTGGAAGTGCTATTTATGTTATGAGTAGACATATTGCTGGGACCTTGATAAGAAATTTAAATCTGCCTGTACCTTATTTTCCCAACCTCACTACCAGATTGGGATAGAACCCAGGGATTAATTACATACGGAAATTGTTTTGAGATCTTTTGTGATTGGTACTTTTCAAAATGTGATAGTTTCTAATACAATATTTTTAAATAATTAGGTTATGGTTTGTGTTTAAATGAAGATGGTATCCTATTTTTATTTCTTAGTGTAATCCTTTCATTTTGAATACATAATACAGATTTCCATTTCCTCTTTTTTCATGTTATCCTCCTCATTTGCTCTATCTTAATCAAGAAAAATGAAAGAAATATTATCTAGTCTTCTCAATACATTCCTGGTTTACATGTTAAAGAGAAATGTGATAGGGATCCATGGAAAAGGATTGAGAACACTGTCCTTATCCCACTGGTTTCCTTTCTATTTTCAGATTCATGTAATTGATGTAATTGCCAAATAACAAGCATCATTATTGTCAATACCTTAACTTATAAATGTATTAAAACAATATTTGTATACCAATGTGAAAGTGTTTTTCACCCTTTCTTTTTGTAATAGCAGTGATATTGCCACTTTTATATTCAAGAAAAATATCTTAAATTTCACTAAGATATTATCTGATCTGTATGGAATTTAGTTGAAGTATGTGTGGAAATAAGTTAATTCACTAATACTGGTTTTAAAATCTGAGTTTTAAAAACTTTTTATGCAATATCATCTATACCCCTTAACCTGACTTTATGCCATTCTATGACATTTTTTAAATGCTTCAAACAGCCAAAGTCACCCCTCCCCCATATTTCTAAATATTTTCAATGAAGATAATACAGGGAATATACTATTAATACATGGATACTCAGGTTAGATATTTGTAGTACTTTTGTATTAAAATTATGGCAATGAATCAGTAATATCTTTGATTTTTTTCTGTTTTCCAACTTTCAGAAAATAAAAGTTGCCAAAATAAACACAAAAATTCAACAAAGTAACATACTTACTGATACATGGATAATGCTTAAGTAGTATTAATTATACAGTTACCAAAACCTGGAAGGATCAAAAGATTTTATTTTTAAGAAGGATTTCTCATGCTGCATGGATTATGTTGGTACATAATAGCTCAGTAGTACTTCTGCTGAATTGTAAAATAGCTTAGAGAGGAGTATGATGCCCATAGTTGGTGTAATGCATTGGTAATTAAGAGGGTGTGAGGTTAAGCTTCATTAACTGCTGAGGGATTGTATCTTGGGTTTTATTATGCCCTAGAGAACATAAAAAGTGAGAAGGGTCAAACTGTTAGAATCAGATTTTGCTTGTGCATCTGCCAAAACAAAGACCACAAAATAATATAGCAGTAAGAACAGAAAGGGCTTGGAATGAAACGGGCCGAAATATATTTACAGCATCTTATGGATAAGGTAAATGTTTCTAGTGAGGAAATAAATATACATAAATACTGGAATAATATTTTTATATGGGAATTTTATAATTTTATTTCAGATGGGATCTTTAAAGGAGAAAAACTGTTGTTTTGTTGAAAGGTAGTCCTATTTTCTTTATTCATATGAATTTTCTAATCTGTTTCATTTGGCTAAAAGAGAAATTTCATCCTTCCCATCCTGTCATCTGTATAGAACTTATGGAGTCTGCTTTTTGTTTTTATTTATTCATGACCCTTGATACCATATACTTGAGAACCATAAGCACCAAATTGCAGAAAGAACCAAAACTCTGATAATCCCTCTGTTAGGAAAGAAAGATATAACAACAATACAGTGTGTTCTGTTTGTGCTCTGGGTTAGAAATCAAAGGCTGGGGATTTTTGAAAGTGTAAGGGAGGATGTGATCTGTGATTGACAGCTGTAATAGTTCAATATTAAAGAGTTTTATGCCTAGCATTTTCTTGAAATAGAGCTTTTATCAAAACACTAATTAAATTTTTTGTTTGATTAGAAACAGTCATTGTAACAAATGGTATAGATTATAGTAGTGATCACCTCTGGAGGGTCAGTGACTCCCAGTAAGTAACATAGTTAATGTTGGCATACTTAAAAATTTTAGTACTTCCAAATATAATAATGTATTGAATATAAACTTACATTATAAATTTCTGGGTATTAGATAACAAAAGTATCAGAATGTTCCTTCTTTGTTCCCCAACATATCATTTTCATTAAGTCATTTTTACTTGAATTATGAATAGTAATACTGTAACCACTGAAACAGAATTTTTATAGAATAGATTTTTTTTCCAGAGATATAGGATGACACTGTTGCTTTAAGATTCATTTTCTTTTTTTTTTTTTTAATTATACTTTAAGTTCTAGGGTACATGCACACAACGTGCAGGTTTGTTACATACGTATACATGTGCCATGTTGGTGTGCTGCACCCATTAACTCATCATTTACATTAGGTATATCTCCTAATGCTATCCCTTCCCCTCCTGCTACCCCAAGACAAGCCCAGGTGTGTGATGTTCCCCTTCCTGGGTCCAAGTGTTCTCATTGTTCAATTCCTACCTATGAGTGAGAAAATGTGGTGTTTGGCTTTTTGTCCCTGCGATAGTTTGCTGAGAATGATGGTTTCCAGCTTCGTCTATGTCCCTGCAAAGGACATGAACTCATCCTTTTTTATGGCTGCATAGTATTCCTTGTTGTATATGTACCACATTTTCTTAATCCAGTCTATCATTGGTGGACATTTGGGTTGGTTCCAAGTCTTTGCTATTGTGAATAGTGCCGCAATAAACATGTGTGCCTGTGTCTTTATAGCAGCATGATTTATAATCCTTTGGGTATATACCCAGTAATGGGATGGCTGGGTCTAATGGTATTTGTAGTTCTAGATCCTTGAGGAATCGCCACACTGTCTTCCACAATGGTTGAACTAGTTTACAGTCCCACCAACAGTGTAAAAGTGTTCCTATTTCTCCACATCCTCTCCAGCACCTGTTATTTCCTGACTTTTTAATGATCACCATTCTAACTGGTGTGAGATGGTATCTCACTGTGGTTTTGATTTGCATTTCTCTGATGGCCAGTGATGGTGAGCATTTTTTCATGTGTCTGTTGGTTGCATAAATGTCTTCTTTTGAGAGGTGTCTGTTCATATCCTTTGCCCACTTTTTCATGGGGTTGTTTTTTTCTTGTAAATTTGTTTGAGTTCTTTGCAGATGCTAGATATTAGCCCTTTGTCAGATGAGTAGATTGCAAAAATTTTCTCCCATTCTGTAGGTGGCCTGCTCACTCTGATGGCAGTTTCTTTTGCTGTGCAGAAGCTCTTTAGTTTAATTAGATCCCATTTGTCAATTTTGGCTTTTGTTGTCATTGCTTTTGGTGTTTTAGTCATGAAGTCCTTGCCCATGCCTATGTCCTGAATAGTATTGCCTAGGTTTTCTTCTAGAGTTTTTATGGTTTTAGGTCTAACATTTAAGTCTTTAATCCATCTTGAATTAATTTTTGTATAAGGTGTAAAGAAGGGATCCAGTTTCAGCTTTCTACATATGGCTAGCCAGTTTTCCCAGCACCATTTATTAAATAGGGAATCCTTTCCCCATTTCTTGTTTTTGTCAGGTTTGTGAAAGATCAGATGGTTGTAGATGTGTGGTATTATTTCTGAGGGCTCTGTTCTGTTCCATTGATCTATATCTCTGTTTTGGTACCAGTACCGTGCTGTTTTGGTTACTGTAGCCTTGTAGTATAGTTTGAAGTCAGGTAGCGTGATGCCCGCAGCTTTGTTCTTTGGCTTAGGATTGTCTTGGCAAAGTAGGCTCTTTTTTGGTTCCATATGAACTGTAAAGTAGTTTTTTCCAATTCTGTGAAGAAAGTCATTGGTAGCTTGATGGGGATGGCATTGGATCTATAAATTACCTTGAGCATTATGGCCATTTTCACGATATTGATTCTTCCTAACCATGAGCATGGAATGTTCTTACATTTGTTTGTATTAAGATTCATTTTCTAGGCCAGGCATGGTGGCTCATGCTTACAACTTGCTTAAGGCTCCTAAAAGTGTAATCCTAGCACTTTGGATGATCAAGGCGGTTAGATTGCCTGAGCTCAGGAGTTCAAGACCAGCCTGGGCAACATGGTGAAACCTCGACTCTACTAAAATACAAAAAAATAGCTGAGTGTGGCAGTATGCACCTGTAGTCCCAGCTAGTTGGGATGCTGGGGCAGGATAATTGCTTGAACCCGGGAGGCAGAGGTTGCAGTGAGCCGAGATCGCGCCACTGCACTCTATCCTGGGCGTCAGAGTGAGACTGCATCTCCAAAAAAAAAAAAAAGATTCATTCTCTAGCATGGGTTAATTCTGTATTTCACAAGACTTAAAAATCACACTACTGATTATTCTTAATTTGTATGGACCACATTTTTATTTTCTGTTATTTTTGTTCAAATTTTTGGCTAAAAGAATGGTTAAAAAAATATTGAAGAGTTACCAGGTAGTCACATAGGTCTTCGCTGGTTAACTTACTAGCATGACAACATTTATCCACACCATAATCAGGTAAAATACTTCTTTATATTGATGCAACACTTAGAAACAAAGATGCTAAGGGCATTTGCATCTGCTTACAAAAGGCATTCCATTTTTATCAGAATCTGAGAGGCCATTGATTGTAAGATGCATCATTATTAAATATACTAAGAGAAAAAAAGTATTCCCACATGAACTAAAAACGTTTCTATTCACTTAAATTTTTTATTTAATTCTTATTGGAAGAGGTTTCTTAGACTTACTTATTTTTTAAGTCATATCACACCTGTCTATAAAAAAAGAAGCACAACATGTAAGGTACTTATAAAACTTCACATTCAGATTACTACTGTTCTAAATCACTTTCTGGCTCATAGTCATTGATATCCATGTGTTTCACAATTTACATTTTTCACAAGATACTGTTCTCTCTGTCATTAATAGCACTGGCAATGTAGTACTTCTTTATTTATTTATTTTTTTCAGCCTCCCGAGTAACTGGGATTACAGGCATGTGCCACCACCGCACCTGGCTAACTTTGTATTTTTAGTAGAGATGGGGTTTCTCCATGTTGGTCAGGCTGGTCTCGAACTCCTAACCTCAGGTGATCCACCTGTCTCAGCCTCCCAAAGTGCTGGGATTACAGGCGTGAGCCACCGCGCCCGGCCTGTAGTACTTCTTAAAGGTGATGCAATATTGTACCCAGATTTTATTCTAAAACATTGACATCCATCCTGCAATTATTCGTGCAAGCACTGTCCTGATTTTCTCAGATAGGATCAATAGTAGTATCCTAAAAAGCCAGGATTTTTATTCTTCTTTACTTGATCCATATATGGATTTTTGGCTGAAACATTGAAGAATTACATTTGTCCATTTGAACACCAAGAAAAACAAGCAAGTTTTTGCATATGCAGACCATGATAACTTTGTATCTGCTTCCAGCCTGACAGTTATGATATTCTCCCAGTTGTAAAATGCATCCTGATTTTAGAGATGGTAATGTGAAGAAAAACATGAGTCTTAGAATCAGTGAAATAAAGTAAATATATGCCTCATTTTTCAACCTTGGTTTTGATGTAAAGGCATACCTTGGAGATAATGCAGGTTTGATTCCACACCACCACAATAAAGTGAGTCACTGTTTTTTATTTCCCAGTGCATATAAAGTTATGTTGATACTATACCATAGTCTACTAAGTGTGCAATAGCATTATGACTAAAAAATAAATAATTTAAAAAGACCTTATTGCTAAAAAATGGTAACAGTTATATGAGCCTTAAGCAAGTTGTAATCTTGTCGCTGGTATAGAGTCTTGCCTTGATGTTGATGGCTGCTGACTTACAGGTTGGGGTGACTGTGGTAATTTCTGAGAAGAAGGCAACAATGAAGATTGCCACATCAATTGACTCTTCTTTTTATTAAAGATTTCTCTGTACAAGTGATGCTGTTTGGCAGCATTTTACCCACAGTAGAGCTTTTTTTCAAAATGGGAGTCAACTGCCGAAAAGCTCCTTAAACTGATAAATGACTTCAGTAAAGTTTCAAGATACAAAATCAATGTATAAAAATCAGTAGCATTTCTATACACCAATAATCAAGCTGAGAGCCAAATCAAGAATGCAGTGTCATTCACAATAGCCACAAAAAGAATAAAATACTTAGGAATACGGCTAACCAAGGAGGTGAAAGTGAACTACAAAACACTGCTGAAAGAAATCAGAGATGACACAAATGAAAAAGTCTTCCTTGCTCATGAATTGGAAGAATCAATATCATTAAAATGGCCACACTGCTCATAGCAATTTAAGGATTCAACACTACTTCCATCAAACTACCAATGTCATTTTTCACAGAATTAGAAAAAATTATTCTGAAATGTATATGAAACTACAAAGAGCCCAAAGCAATCCTAAGCAAAAAGAACAAAACAAGAGGCATCACATTACCCAACCTCAAACTATACTACAAGGCTACAGTAACCCAAACAGCATGGTACTGGTATAAAGACAGATATAAAGACCAATGGAACAGAAAAGAGAACACAGAAATAAAGCCATACACTGACAATCATCTGATCTTTGACAAAGTAGACAAAAATAAGCAATGAGGAAAGGACTCCCATTCAATAAATAGTGCTGGGAAAACTGGCTATCCACGTGAAGAGGAATGAAACTAGACACCTGCCTATCACCATATACAAAATTAACTCAAGATGGATTAAAAACCTAAATCTAGGCTGGGTTCAGTGGATCACACCTGTAATCCCAACACTTTGGGAGGCTGAGGCAGGCAGATCACCTGAAGTCAGGAGTTCAAGACCAGCCTGGCCAACATGGTGAAACCCCGTCTCTACTGAAAATACAAGAATTAGCCAGGTGTGGTGGCACATGTTTGTAATTCCAGCTACCCTGGAAGCTGAGGTGGGAGAATCACTGGAACCCAGGAGGCGGAGGTTGCAGTGAGCCGAGATCATGCCACTGCACTCCAGCCTGGGCGACAGAGTGAGACCCCATCTCAAAAAAAAAAAAAAAAAGAAAAGAAAAGAAAAAAAACCTAAATCTAAAACCTCAGACTGTAACAATCCCAGAAGAAATCCTAGGCGATACCCTTCTGGACATCAGCCTTGGCAAAGAATTCATGACTAAGTACTCAAAAGCATTTGCAACAAAAAGAAAAATTGACAAGTGGGACCTAATTAAAGAGCTTCTGTACCACAAGAGAAAGTGTCAATGGGATAAACTAACAATCTACAAAATGGGAGAAAATATTCACAAACTGTGCATCTGACACAGGCCTAATACCCAGATCCTATAAGAAACTTAAATCAACAAGTAGAAAACAACCCCACTGAAAAGAGAGCAAAGGACATGAACAGACACTTCTCAAAAGAAGACATACAAGTAGAACACCACGGTGTCTGACACCTGTAAACCCGCACTTTGGGAGGCCGAGGTGAGCGGATTACCTGAGGTCAGGAGTTCCAGACCAGCCTGGCCAAAATGGCAGTAAATCAGCTGGGCATGGTGGTGCATCCTGTAATCACAGCTATTCAGGAGGCTGAGGCAGGAGAATCACTTGAACCTGGGAGGCGGAGGTTGCAGTGAGCTAAGATCACACCACTGTACTCCAGCCTGGGTGACAGAGTGAGACTCTGTCTCAAAAAAAAGGAAGACATACAAATGGCCAACAAACATGAAAAAATGCTCGTCATCACGAATCATCAGAGAAATACAAGTCAGTATCACAATGAGATATCATCTCACACCAGTCAGAATGGCTTTTGTTAAAAAGTCAAAAAATAATGTTTGTGGGATTTTGAAGAAAAGGGAATGCTTATACACTGTTGGTGGGAATGTAAATCAGTTCAGCCACTGTAGAGAGCAGTTTGGAGATTTCCCAAAGATCTAAGAGTTGAACTAACATCCAACCCAGCAATTCCATTACTGGGTACATAGCCGGAGGAAAATAAATCATTCTGCCAAAAAGGCACATCCATATGTATATACATTGTAGCACTATTCTCAATAGCAAAGACATGGAACCAACCCAGGTGCCCGTCAACAGTGGACTGAATAAAGAAAATGTAATACATATATACCATGGAATACTATGCAGCCATAAAGAAATCATGTCCTTTGCAACAACATGGATGTAGCTGGAAGCCATTATCCTAAGCAAACTAACGCAGAAACAGAAAACCAAATACCATATGTTCTCATTTATAAGTAGGAGCAAAACATCAGGTACACATGGACATAAAGATGGGAACAGTAAATACTGTGGAATACAAGGCAGGAGAGGGAAGGAGTGAGGCAAGGGTTGAAAACTTCCTATTGGGCATTATACTCACTTCCAGGGTGACAGTTTCAATTGTACTTCAGACCCCAGCATCATGTAATATATCTTTTTTTTTTTTTTTTTGAGATAGAGTCTCACTCTGTCGTCCAGGCTTGAGTGCAGTGTTGCGATCTCGGCTCACTGCAACCTCTGCCTGCTGGGTTCAAGCGATTCTCCTCCCTCAGCCTACCAAGTAGCTGGGATTACAGGCACCCACCACCACACCCAACTAATTTTTGTGCTTGTACTTTTAGTAGAGATGGGGTTGCACCATGTTGGCCAGGCTGGTCTCGAACTCCTGACCTCAAGTGATCCACTCGCCTCGGCCTCCCAAAGTGCTGGTATGAGAGGCGTGAGCCACTGTGCCTGGCCAAACTGTAAACTCTTTTTTTTTTTTTTTTTTTTTTGAGACAGAGTCTCACTCTGTCGCCCATGCTGGAGTGCAGTGGCACCATCTCGGCTCAGTGCAACCTCCACTTCCTGGGTTCAAGCGATTGTTCTGCCTCAGCTTCCCAAGTAGCTGGGACTACAGGCGCACGCCAGCACGCCCAGCCAATTTTTGTATTTTTAGTAGAGACGGGGTTTCACCATATTGGCCAGGCTGGTCTCAAACTCCTGACCTCGTGTTCTACCCGCCTTGGCCTCCCAAAGTGCTGGGATTTCAGGCATAAGCCACCGTGCCCAGCCCATGCAGTATACCTTTTTAACAAACCTGCACAGGTACCCTCAGAATCTAAAATAAAAATTGAAAAGACAAAAAAACGCAATGGGAATCAACCCCTCAAACTCTACCATTGCTTTATCAGCTAAGTATATGGAATATTCTAAATCCTTTGTTGTTATTTCAACAGTGTTCATAGCGTCTTCACCAGGAGTAGAATCCATCTCAAAAATAACACTTTTTTCTTGTCCAGAAGTACCGACTCCATATCAATTAAAGTTTTCTCATGAGATGGCAGCAATTAGTCACATCTTCAGGCTCCACTTCTAATTCTAGTTCTCTTGCTCTTTCTATCACATCTGCAGTTACTTCCTCCACCAGAGTCTTGAATTCCATGAGGATTGAAATCAACTTCTCCCAAACTCCTGTTAATATTGATATTTTGACCTCCTCTCGTGAATCATGAATATTCTTATGGCAGCTAGAATAGTAAATCTTCCCAGGTTTTCAATTTACTTTGCCCATATCCATCAGAGGAATCACTATCTATAGCAGCAATCGTGTTAAGACATGTATTCTTAAATAATATGACTTGAAAATTGAAATTACTCCTGATCCATGGGCTACAGAATGGATGTTGTGTTAGCAGGCATGAAAACAGTAATCTCCTTGTACATCCTCATCAAAGGTCTTGGGTGACCAGGTGCACTGTCAGTGAGCAGTAATATTTTGAAAGGATTGTTTTTTCTGAGCAGTAGGTTTCCATATAGTGGGCTTAAAATATTCGGAAAACCATGTTGTGTACAGATGTGCTATCATCCAGGCTTTGTTGTTCTGTTTATAGAGCACAAGCAGAGTAGATTTAGCATAATTCTTAAGGGCCCTAGGATTTTGGAATGATAAGTGAGTATTGGCTTCAACTTACAGTCATCAACTGCATTAGCCCCTAACGGAGAGTCAGCCTGTCGTTTGAAGCTTTGGAGCTAGGCATTGACTTCTCTCTAGCCATGAAAGTCCTAGACAATATCTTCTTCCAATAGAAGGCAGTTTCATCTACATTGAAAATCTATTGTTTAGTGTAGGCACCTTCATCACTTAGCTAGATCTTCTGGATAACTTGCTGCAGTTTCAACCTCAAGAATTGCTGTTTCACTTTGCACTGTTATGGAGATGGCTTATTTTCTGAAATCTCATGAACTAACCTCTGCTAACTTCCAGCTTTTTTTCTGACGCTTCTGCATCTCTCTTGGCATTTAAAATTTTTAATTATATAGATATTTTTACTTCATAATCAAATGTAATTAGACCCTTTGAAAAGAAAATACCTATGCCAGTAAACAGAGCCTCTAGAAGAGGAAAGTAAAATGGATTTCACTTATATTCCTTCAGTTGCTCATTGTCATGTCACATTTTTAATTTATTTATTGTTTTTATGTTTGGCCTTTCATTTTCATTTGCTTATTCTCTCCCCAACATTTCTAATTTCGTTTTCATTTTCTGTTAGAGAGAGGACATGTTTATAGAGAGATTGTCTATCTATCTATCTATCTGTCTATCTAAGATGTTACCAGTTTCTTATTTTTACACATTCTTTTTATTGAAGTCCCTTTTTATGTTGCTGAATTGTATATTAATATAAAAAAGGTTTGTGGTAGGCCATGCACAGTGGCTCATGCCTGTAGTCTCAGCACTTTGGGAGGCCAAGGCAGGAGGATCACTTGAGGCCAGGAGTTAAGTGACCAGCATGGGCAATATAGCAAGACACTATCTCTACAAAAAAATAGGAAAACAGTTAGCTGGGCATGGTGGTGCACACATGTAGTCCTAGCTCCTCAGGAGCCTGAGGCAGGAGGATCACTTGAGCCCAGGAGTTCAAGAAGGCTTCAGTGAGCTGTGTTTGCACCACTGTACTCCAGCCTGGGCAACAGAGCAAGACTCTGTCTCAAAAAAAGTAAGGAAGGAGGGAGAGAAGGGGGCAGGAGGTGGAAGGCAGGAAGATTGGTATGAATTCTTCCAAAGTATAATTTACATATAATTTTATCAATTTCATATACAATTCAGTGAGTTTGAGTAAATGTTCACAGTTTTATAACCACCACCATAATCATAACATAGAATATTTCCATCCCTTGAGAAATGTGCCTACGTGCAGTCTGTCTCCCTACCACCACTTGACTCCTGGCAACCTCCAGTCTGCATCCATATCTTTAGCATATACCTCAAAACTCTCCTAGCTCTCTACCCATTACCCAATTCCAAAGACACTTCCACATGTTTAGGTATTTCTTGCAGCAGCACCCTACTTCTCGGTATCAAAATCTGTGTTAGTCAGCTCAGGCTGCCATAACAAAATACTATAAACTAGGTGGTTTAAACAACAGAAATTTACTATCTCACAGTTTTGGAGACTAGGAAGTCCAAGATCAAGGTTTCAACCACGTCATTTCCTGGTGAGGGCTCTCTTCCTGGCTTGTAGACTGCTGCTTTCTCACTGTGTGTTCACATGACCCCTTCTTTTCACAGATAAAGAAAGAGCTCTTTCTGGTGTCTCTTCTTATAAGGTAATTAATTATATTAATTAATTACCTTTATTATCTCATTTAAACTTAGTTATTTTCAAACACCCCTTTCTCCAAATACCATCTCATTAGGGGATAGGACTTCAATGTATGGACCTGAGGAGGACACAAACATTGAGTATTTATCTCTTTTAAACTTAGTTATTTTCAAACACCCCTTTCTCCAACTACCATCTCATTAGGGGATAGGACTTCAATGTATGGACCTGAGGAGGACACAAACATTGACTATTTATCTCATTTAAACTTAGTTATTTTCAAACACCCCTTTCTCCAAATACCATCTCATTAGGGGATAGGACTTCAATGTATGGACCTGAGGAGGACACTAACATTGAGTATATAACAGTTGTTATGGATGAAAAGATGGCTAAGACATAGTCCTTGCCCTTAATGATCTCATAGAGGAATAGTTGAAATTTGAGGAGAGCTCATCTAAATAAACACAAATGAGGTATTTTTTGTATAGACTATTTTGAAAAGTTGAGACTTCTAAAATCTTATTCTAGAAATAATGCTGAGAATGCTAGTAACATAAGAAATCATGTGCTTTTTCAGCAGTCTGAGATCGAACTGCAAGGCAGCAGCAAGGCTGGGGGAGGGACGTCCACCATTGCTGAGGCTTGAGTAGGCAAACAAAGCCTCCAGGAAGCTTGAGCTGAGTGGAGCCCACCCCAGCTAAGGAAACCTGCCTGCCTCTGTAGACTCCACCTCTGGGGGCAGGGCATAATGGAACAAAAGGCAGCAGAAACTTCTGCAGACTTAAACCTCCCTGTCTGACAGCTTTGAGAGAGTAGTCGTTCTCCCAGCATAGAGTTTGAGATCTGAGAACAGACAGACTGCCTCCTCAAGTGGGTGCCTGACCCCTGAGTAGCCTAACTGGGAGACACCTCCCAGTAGGGGCTGACTGACACCTCATACAGCTGGGTGCCTCTCTGAGACGAAGGTTCCAGAGGAAGGATCAGGCAGCAACATCTGCCGTTCTGCAATATTTGCTGTGCTACAGCCTCCGCTGGTGATACTCAGGCAAACAGGGTCTGGAGTGGACCTCCGGCAAACTCCAACAGACCTGCAGCTGAGGGTCCTGACTGTTAGAAGGAAAACTAACAAACAGAAAGGACATCCACACCAAAACCCCATGTATGTCACCATCATCAAAGACCAAAGGTAGATAAAACCACAAAGATGGGGAGAAACCAGAGCAGAAAAGGTGAAAATCCTAAAAATCAGAGCACCTCTTCTCCTCCAAAGGAATGCAGCTCCTCGCCAGCAACAGAACAAAACTGGACGGAGAATGACTTTGACAAGTTGAGAGAAGAAGGCTTCAGACAATCAGTAATAATAAACTTCTCCGAGCTAAAGAAGGATATTCGAACCCATCGCAAAGAAGCTAAAAACCTTGAAAAAAGATTAGACGAATGGTAAACTAGAATAAACAGTGTAGAGAAATCCTTAAATGACGTGTTGGAGATGAAAACCATGGCACGAGAACTACGTGACGCATGCATAAGCTTCAGTAGCCAATTTGATCAAGTGGAAGAAAGGGTATCAGTGATTGAAGATCAAATGAATGAAATGAAGCGAGAAGAGAAGTTTAGAGAAAAAAGAATAAAAAGAAACGAACAAAGCCTCCAAGAAGTATGAGACTATGTCAAAAGACCAAATCTACATCTGATTGGTGTACCTGAAAGTGACGGGGAGAATGGAACCAAGTTGGAAAACACTCTGCAGGATATTATCCAGGAGAACTTCCCCAATCTAGCAAGGCACGCCAACATTCAGATTCAGGAAATACAGAGAAAGCCACAAAGATACTCCTCGAGAAGAGCAACTCCAAGACACATAATTGTCAGACTCACCAAAGTTGAAATGAAGGAAAAAATGTTAAGGGCAGCCAGAGAGAAAGGTCGGGTTACCCACAAAGGGAAGCCCATCAGACTAACAGCTGATCTCTCGGCAGACATTCTACAAACCAGAAGAGAGTGGGGGCCAGTATTCAACATTCTTAAAGAAAAGAATATTCAACCCAGAATTTCATATCCAGCCAAACTAAGCTTCATAAGTGAAGGAGAAATAAAATACTTTACAGACAAACAAATGCTGAGAGATTTTGTTACCACCAGGCTTGCCTTACAGGACCTCCTGAATGAAGCACTAAACATGGAAAGGAACAACCGGTACTAGCCACTGCAAAAACATGCCAAATTGTAAAGACCACCAATGCTAGGAAGAAACTGCATTAACTAACGAGCAAAATACAGAGCTAACATAATAATGACAGGATCAAATTCACACATAACAATATTAACCTTAAATGTAAATGGGCTAAATGCTCCAATTAAAAGACACAGACTGGCAAATTGGATAAAGAGTCAAGAACCATCAGTGTGCTGTATTCAGGAGACCCGTCTCACATGCGGAGACACACATAGGCTCAAAATAAAGGGATAGAAGAAGATCTACCAAGCAAATGGAAAACAAAAATAGGCAGGGGTTGCAATCCTAGTCTCTGATAAAACAGACTTTAAATCAACAAAGATCAGAAGAGACAAAGAAGGCCATTACATAACGGTAAATGGATCAATTCAACAAGAAGAGCTAACTATCCTAAATATATATGCACCCAATACAGGAGCACCCAGATTCATAAAGCAAGTCCTTAGTGACCTACAAAGAGACTTAGACTCCCACACAATAATAATGGGAGACTTTAACACCCCACTGTCAACATTAGACAGATCAACAAGACAGAAAGTTAACAAGGATATCCAGGAATTGAACGCAGCTCTGCACCAGGCAGACCTAATAGACATCTACAGAACTCTCCACCCCAAATCAACAGAATATACATTCTTCTCAGCACGACATCACACTTATTCCTAAATTGACCACATAGTTGGAAGTAAAGCACTCCTCAGCAAATGTAAAAGAACAGAAATTATAACAAACTGTCTCTCAGACCATAGTGCAATCAAACTAGAATGCAGGATTAAGACACTCACTCAAAACCGCTCAACTGTATGGAAACTGAACAACCTGCTCCTGAATGACTACTGGGTGCATAACGAAATGAAGGCAGAAATAAAGATGTTCTTTGAAACCAATGAGAACAAAGACACAACATACCAGAATCTCTGGGACACATTTAAAGCAATATATAGAGGGAAATTTATAGCACTAAATGCCCAAAAGAGAAAGAAGGAAAGACCAAAAATTGACACCCTAACATCACAATTAAAAGAACTAGAGAAGCAAGAGCAAACACATTCGAAAGCTAGCAGAAGGTAAGAGATAACTAAGATCAGAGCAGAACTGAAGGAGATAGAGACACAAAAAAACTTTTCAAAAAATTAATGAATCCAGGATCTGGTTTTTTGAAAAGATCAACAAAATTGATAAGCCATTAGCAAGACTAATGAAAAGAAAGAAGAATCAAATAGACACAATAAAAAGATAAAGGGGATATCACCACCGATCCCACAAAAATACAAACTACCATCAGAGAATACTATAAACACCTCTACGCAAATAAACTAGAAAATCTAGAAGAAATGGATAAATTCCTGGACACATACACCCTCCCACGACTAAATAAGGAAGAAGTTGAATCCCTGAATAGACCAATAACAGATTCTGAAATTGAGGCAATGATTAATAACCTACCAACCAAAAAAAGTCCAGGACCTGACGGATTAACAGCCGAATTCTACCAGAGGTACAAAGAGGAGCTGGTACCATTCCTTCTGAAACTATTCCAATCAATAGAAAAAGAGGGAATCCTCCTAATTCATTGTATGAGGCCAACATCATCCTGATACCAAAGCCTGGCAGAGACACAACAAAAAAAAAAAAAAAAGAGAGAATTTTAGACCAGTATCCCTGATGAACATATATGCAGAAATCCTCAATAAAATGCTGGCAAACCGAATCCAGCAGCACATCAAAAAGCTTATGCACCATGATCAAGTTGTCTTCATCCCTAGGATGCAAGGGTGGTTCAACATACGCGAATCAATAAATGTAATCCATCATATAAACAGAACCAAAGACAAAAACCACACGATTATATCAATAGATGCAGAAAAGGCCTCTGAAAAAATTCAACAGCTGTTCATGCTAAAAACTCTCAATAAACTAGGTATTGATGGGACGTATCTCAAAATAATAAGCGCTATTTATGACAAACCCACAGCCAACATCATACTGAATGGGCAAAAACTGAAAGCATTCCCTTTGAAAACTGGCACAAGACATGGATGCCCTCTCTCACCACTCCCATTCAACATAGTGTTGGAAGTTCTGGCCAGGGCAGTCAGGCAAGAGAAAGAAATAAAGTGTGTTTAATTAGAAAAAGAGGAAGTCATATTGTCCCTGTTTGCAGATGATGTGATTGTATATTTAGAAAACCCCATCGTCTCAGCCCAAAATCTCCTTAAACTGATAAGCAACTTCAGCGAAGTCTCAGGATACAAAATCAATGTGCAAAAATCACAAGTATTCGTATACACCATTAACAGACAGAGAGCCAAATCATGAGTGAACTCCCATTCACAATTGCTTCAAAGAGAATAAAATACCTAGTAATCCATCTTACGAGGGATGTGAAGGACCTCTTCAAGGAGAACTACAAACCACTGCTCAGCGAAAGAAGAGAATACAAACAAATGGAAGAACATTCCATGCTCATGGTTAGGAAGAATCAACCTTGTGAAAATGACTATACTGCCCAAGGTAATTTATAGATTCAATGCCATCCCCATCAAGCTACCAATGACTTTCTTCACAAAAGGAGAAAAATCTGCTTTAAAGTTCATATGGAACCAAAAAAGAGCCTACTTTGCCAAGACAATCCTAAGCCAAAGAACAAAGCTGCGGGCATCGTGCTACCTGACTTCCAACTATACTGCAAGGCTACAGTAACCAAAACAGAGATATAGATCAATGGAACAGAACAGAGCCCTCAGAAATAATATCACACATCTACAACCATCTGATCTTTCACAAACCTGACAAAAACAAGAAATGGGGAAAGGATTCTCTGTTTAATAAATGGTGCTGGGAAAACTGGCTAGCCATATGTAGAAAGCTGAAACTGGATCCCTTCCTTACACCTTATACAAAAATTAATTCAAGATGGATTAAAGACTTAAATGTTAGACCTAAAACCATTAAAACCCTAGAAGAAAACCTAGGCAATACCATTCAGGACATAGGCATGGGCAAGGACTTCATGACTAAAACACCAAAAGCAATGACAACAAAAGCCAAAATTGACAAATGGGATCTAATTAAACTAAATTAGATCCCATCTTTTAGATTAGCAAAAGAAACTGCCATCAGAGTGAACAGGCCACCTACAGAATGGGAGAAAATTTTTACAATGTACCCATCTGACTAAGGGCTAATATCCAGAATCTACAAAGAGCTTAAACAAATTTACAGAAAAAATCAACCCCATCAAAAAGTGGGCGAAGGATATGAACAGACACCTCTCAAAAGAAGACATCTATGCAGCCAACAGACACATGAAAAAATGCTCATCATCACTGGCCATCAGAGAAATGCAAATCAAAACCACAATGAGATACCATCTCACACCAGTTAGAATGGCGATCATTAAAAAGTCAGGAAATAACAGGTGCTGGAGAGGATGTGGAGACATAGGAACACTTTTATACTGTTGGTGGGACTGTAAACTAGTTCAACCATTGTGGAAGACAGTGTGGCGATTCCTCAAGGATCTAGAACTAGAAATACCATTAGACCCAGCCATCCCATTACTGGGTATATACCCAAAGGATTATAAATCATGCTTCTATAAAGACACATGCACACATATGTTTGTTGCGGCACTATTCGCAATAGCAAAGACTGGGAACCAACCCAGATGTCCACCAATGATAGACTGGATTAAGAAAATGAGGCACATATACACTATGGAATACTATGCAGCCCTAAAAAAGGATGAGTTCATGTCCTTTGTAGGGACATGGATGAAGCTGGAAGCCATCATTCTGAGCAAACTATCGCAAGGACAAAAAACCAAACACCACAGGTTCTCACTCATAGGTGGGAATTGAACAATGAGAACACTTGGACACAGAGTGGGGAACATCACACACTGGGGCCTGTCATGGGGTAGGGGGAGGGGTGAGGGATAGCTTTAGGAGATATACCTAATGTGAATGACGAGTTAGCGGGTCCAGCACACCAACATGGCACATGTGTACGTATGTAACAAACCTGCACATTGTGCACCTGTACCCTAGAACTTAAAGTATAAAAATAAATAAATAATATAAAACAACTAGAAAAAAAAAGAAGTCATGTGCTTTTTGTGGTGTTGAATTTTATAGTGAATGCAATATGCCCCTTCACTTTGCAAAAAGAAATATCAAAGTTAATGGATGGAGGTAAGCAGGCTAGAGAGGTTGCTATTTTTTCTGTGTGATTTCTTTCCTGTAGTGTTACAACTCCCGCTTCAGAGAAGGCCTCTTGGGTTGGATATTCATTATCAAATACAGATATTCCAAATGAACTGTCTTTGCCCCAAACACCAATTGTTCTTCCAGTCTGATTGGTTGCAGAAGCATACTACTTCATGGAAAAAGAAACATTTGAACCACTTTTCCTTAGAATAAATTTAGTATACTCTTTGAGACTTGATAACTTAATACTGTGAAATAGGAGGTTGTTTTCTAAAGGATCTAATATTAGTAGTAGGTGTTCCTTTTAATATTAATGTAAAAGTAAGTTTGGGGTTGGTGGGTATACATAGACCACTATCAGTTTATTCTTGTGGCATTTATTTGACTTCTTATTTCTGTACTGCCTTTTCCTTCCAATTTTTATGTTTATTACTGTCATTGCACAAAATACAAAGGTTCAGCTCTCATATAATACCATTCACACACCATACACACACACACATTCTCTTGCTGTCTCTCACACACGCTGTCTCTCTTGCTCTCTCTCTTGCGTTTTCTCTTTCCCTATATCACTTTCTTCTTTTGTTTGTTTTTGAGACAGGGTCTTGCTCTGTCACCCAGGCTGGAGTGCAGTGGCACAATCTTGGCTCACTGCAGCCCCTGCCTCCAGGACTCGAGATCTTCCCACCTCAGCCTCCCAAGTAGCTGAGACTGTAGGTGAGCGCCACCACCCCTGGCTAATTTTCGTATTAATATTTTTTGTAGAGACGGGGTTTTACCATGTTGCCAAGGCTGGTCTATCACTTTCTTTATTTCCCCTTTCAGTATATTTAATTCTTCTTCCCTAGTTAAGTCAGTATTAAGTGTGTACATGATGACAATTTCTTATTCAATCAAATATTATAATATTTGACAGTCTATATTTCTCCTTTCTGATACATCTGTTGTTTTTTCTAGAGGTAACAATTGCCTCATTTTTTATCTGTATGAATTATGAATTCATCTCAAAACTTTCCACTAAAGTTTTCAAACTCCTCTTTAATGTATGTAAGTGTGAAACCCTTGAAATCGTCCATACTCCAACTCCAGATGGACAGCTTGCTTCCTAGGTTGTCTACACAGCTGTTATTCTGGCACTTTCCTTTATCATTCTAGCAACTGCCTTGACCTTGCTTCTGTGTAAGATGTCTTGTTTCCTGGATCTCTAGTGTTTATATGTATTAGTTCATCCCTTGTTTTGGTGCTATACATTCTCTAATAACTTGAGAGTGAATGGAGGTAGAAGGGAGGAGTGAGGTGGTAGAGATGTTTTAAATTTTGCATGTCTGATAATGTCTTAATTCCACTCTCAAATTTAACATTAGTGTTGCTGAACATACAATTCTAGATTAGAAATAACTTTGTCTCAGAGCAGTCCATTGTTGCTGTTATAAAGTTTGATGCCATTCATGTTCCTGACGTGTTCACACCCAACCTGAAGAAGCTATTTAGATTTTCTCTGTATTCCTTCTTGTTCTAAAACGTCAGAATTATATGCCTTGTTGTAGGTCTACTTCCATTCAGAGTTTATATACTCAGTAGAATTTTAAAATCTAAAATACGCTATTTCAGGGTGTCAACCTCCTAAACGATTTCTCTAAATGTTTTCTTTTTTCTCTCATGTTCTGTCGTTTTTTTTTTTTTTTTCTTTTGAGACAGTGTCTCGCTCTGTCACCCAGGCTAGAATGCACTGGTGTGATCATGGCTTACTACATCCTCCACCCCCTGGCCTCAAGCAATGCTCCCACTCTGCCTTCCAAGTAGCTGGGACTACAGGCATGCCCCACCATCCCTGGTTAATTCTTTTATTTTGTTGTAGAGAACGGATCTCACTATTTTGCCCAGGCTGGTCTTAAACTTCTGGCCTCAGGTGAGCCTTCTGCCTTAGCCTCCCAAAGTGCTGGGATTACAGGTGTGAGCCACCAAACTTGGCCATTTTCTATGTCTTTAGAAAGCCATATAGGATAGTGGTGAAGAGGATGAGCTACAGAGCAAGACTTTCCAAACTCAAGTCCTGGGTCTGCTACTTAATTACTTTGCGACCTTGGACAAGTTAATTAACCTTTGTGTTTCAATGTCTTCATCTATATAAAATGGGTTTAATTCTTAGGATTGATTTGAGGATTAAATATGTTAATTTTCTAGGGTGCTTAGAATAGCGCCTGGCAGAAAGCACTTTAAAACATACTAACTATATTTTTTTAAATTAGCATTGCTATCATCATTATTATTGATCTTTTATTCTGAGGGATTTGACCACGTTGATCTGGCAGTTCTGATTATTTTTTTCGCAAATCTGCTATTACATTTTTAATTTCTGCACACTGTTTTTTCCCAGATGTTTTCTTTTTACCAAATTATTATTCTCTTATTTTTTGTGCACACATCTTTTACAATAAATATTACTGTTTATTTTTGAGACTTTTTTTCTGCTCCTGGCATTGTTTTCATTTTCTGCTCATTTGTTTTAGTCCTTGAATTTCATATTAGATGCTTTTCTCAAATACCTAGTGATTCTTCTCTGTCCATTCATATTCAAGAGTGAGGGACTGAAAAACTAATTGTAAGTGCTGTGTGTTTGGGCATGAAACTTATGAACTAGTAGGTTTACTGTGAGCTTATGTAAAATAGCATCTCTCTAAAGGTCTTTTCTCTTAATTTTGCTGGTTTTTCCTGGGAGGAATCCTTTAGTCTCCCCATCTCTTGACTGTTCTGTTAAAGGATGCCTTCTGCCCTTCTGAAAGCCTTAGCAGTGGGAGGCAACTGTGGTGGGGGCGGGGTGGGGGACAGTGGAAGGGAAGAGGAAGTCCTTTCACCCCTCTATATGAAGACTTTCAAGAAATTATCCTATCTTCAAAGTGATGTCTCATCCCTTCCCTCAGCAGTGCTCCAGCTTCTGAGGTTTGTCTTGTTTGAACTTTCCATTTCTCTTGCACAGTTAGTTGGTGGAGGTAGGGGTGGGTAGAATCCTGACTCTTAGGGAGAAGTAAAGGATCTGTAGATCTTCATGGTTCCTTTAAAAATTTTTCAACCAATCCTTCTGTTTTCACACAACTGTTGTTCTTTGCTTGCTGAAGTTGCTGGTTTGTTTTCTAAGTTGCCAGTTGTTATGATTTGTTAAAGCCATGTATGTGGTAGAATCTGTGATGTTTACTATATTATTCTCTATTCTTTTCTGCATGTTTTCTACATCTCATAGAAAAAAAAATTTGAGATGCAAAGGATGTTTATGTTATAAACCACGTTTGTTGTAGCATTTTTGGATTGCAAACAACCTAAATTTCTAACAGTAGAGAAATGATAAACTCCACAAAAGATTAAAAAGAAAATAATTAGCCAGGTGTGGTGGTGTGCGGCATGTGGTCCCAGCTACTCAGGAGACTGAGGCAAGAGGATTCCTTGAACCCCAGAGTTCAAAGATGTGGTGAGCTATGATTATGCCACTGCACTCCAGCCTGGGCCACACAGCGAGACTCCAACTCAAAAAGTAATAATAATAAAAATAAACTACTGAACTACTGATTTTCATTTTAAACAATTAAGTGTGATGCTTCTTCAAAATTCTGGTTGATGTAAGTGAAAAGTGTGTTATTGACAGTTGTAAAACTTCATATAGTAAACAATTTAAAGTGTTAGGTAAATAAATAAATACATTTCCTATTTTCTATTCTAGAACTGACCAACAGAATTTTCTGTGGTGTTGGAAATGTTCTATTCCAGAACTGTGAAATAGAGAAGCTATTAACTACTTTCGACTATTAAGCACTTTGAAATGTGGCTAGTGCAGTTGAGATTAACTTTTTCGTTCATTTAATTTTAATTAATATAAATTTAAATTTTAATAGCTAGAAGCTAGAATGTTGAACAGCATACTTCCAGACCAATGGTTTCATAAATAATGCTGATATGTTTTTATAACTGAGATTAACAAACTAATTTAGATCATAAAATGTTTTAATTGGTATCTAGGATCTTTTCTTAAATGCAGAAAAAGGCAATTGGGAAAAATAAGTTTTAGACAATTGTACATGAAAATAAATAGATTTTGCAAGCTAGATATAAGTTAATTAAATTTAAGTATTTATAATATTTTATTAAAATACTTGTTTACTTTCTCATTTCAGAAATAAAATTAGTTGTTCTCCACCTTGAGGATAGGGCTGTGGGGCAAAGGAAAGGTTGAGAATATCAAAATCTGGAAACCTTTTCCTTTACATTCTACAAGTTTTATTCTGCTCCCGCAAGGCAATAAAAAATATTGATATGATTTTATTATTAGCAGTAACATTAATATGATTTTATTGTTATTTATTTATTATATATAAAGGCAGGAAAATAATAGAGAACCAAGAATGTAAGATAACTTTAAAATAATTTATAATTTATAGTTTTTTTGTTTTGTTTTGTTGTTGTTGTTGTTTTGTTTTTGAGACACTTTTGCTTTTGTTGCCCAGGCTGGAGTGCAGTGGCATGATCTCAGCTCACTGCAACCTCCACCCCCGGGTTCAAGCGATTCTCCTGCCTCAGCTGCCCAAGTAGCTGGGATTACACGCACCCGCCATTTTTTGTATTTTTTTGTATTTTTACTAGAGACGGGGTTTCGCCATGTTGGGCAGGCTGGTCTCAAACTCCTGACCTCAGGTAATATGCCCACTCGGCTTCCCAAAATACTGGGATTACAGGCATGAGCCACCATGCCCGGCCAATTCGTAGATTTTATTCAGAGGTAGAATGATGACCACCAATGAATATGTGTAAGTAGGCAGTTTTTATATAGTTAAAATGTTCTAAACAGAATGTCCAGTTAGTTCCCTTATGGTACTGTAATGAGTATTTATTCCTCTACTCTTCACATTCAAAATTTTTCTAAAGTATATTTAAGAATTACTACATTTTAGGTATTTTAGGGTAAGATATCAGAGTAACAGATATGGATCATAGGTCTCTCCTACATTATGAAACAAAAAATAATTTTAAATACTCCAAAAAAATCAGTTGTGACAAACAAAACAAGAAAAGTCAAGGTTCAACCTAATGCCATAAATGTATAGAGTTTGTCATCATTTGGTGTGGTTCAAAACTTCACTGTCACATTCAGAAATTAATTAGGATAATCTTAAGAATTAATTAGGGCCAATTGTCTCAAATTTAAACAAATGTTTCACAATGCAACACAGATTTGGAGATAAAATCCAAGACCTAATAATGTACCACCTCCTGAATGGGAACCGAATACTCACTGAGGCAAATGATGTTAACACAGGAACCTACATTTCATGAAATCTCACAAGAGAATAAAGAGCCTGGGTATTATTAAAAAAAAAAAAAAGATTGCACTTAATTTTGCCTAACCTCTTACAACCTGAAGTTACAGAGTAATGAGTGACTATCAAAATTTTCATTCGTCAAGCTTTAACTGGAAGAAAAACACATCAATCTGAAAGAAAACGTAACCCAAGAACACAAGGAAATTCCTCCATAAGAGATTTATAGAGGAATTTAGTAAGAACATGAATTCAAGAAAATAAAATCACAAAGATAAAATGATAAAACATGAGTAGATAAAAAGAATAATTGCATAATTAAAAGTACAAGTTGACTTAACATCATTACCCAGTAAATTAGCAGCAGTAACAGGCTTATGATAGTTGAACTGAAGTTAGAGAAGAGATTAAAACATTAAGTGAGAAGACCAGGCATGATGGCTCATGATTGTAATCCCAGAGCTTTGGGAGGCTGAGGTGGAGGGATTGCTTGATTTCAAGACCAGCCTGGGCAACATAGCAACACCCTGTCTCTATAAAAAATTTAAAAATTAGCCAGGATTGGTGGCATGTGCCTGTAGTCTCAGCTACTCAGGAGGCTGAGGTGGGAGGATCACTTGGGCCCAGGAGTTCAAGGAAAAAGAAAACATTAAATGAGAATATGATTACAATGTGGGAAATTTTTTATTTAATAAATTTAAGTAGATAGTGGCTACTGTATTGGACAGTGCAGGTATAGAACACCTTCAACATCACAGAATGTTCTGTTGGTCAATGATGGTCCCGACTTCTGGGAAAATACTCATCTAACAATAAATTGTTTACTGCGTGAAGTTTTACCACTGTCAAACATATACCTAACATTTATATCAACAAAGATATATTCTATTTTAATATGGAACAGAAAAATAAATGTGAAATACAAAGACAAAGTTTTACTTGGAAATAAGAAAAAGGAGAATCAGCTCAAGAAAGCATCCGGTTTACAGGTGTTGGGGAAGGAATAATATAAAGCAATGGATACACATATAGCCCATGTAAGTTGTTGAAGGAAGAGTTTTTCAAGAATTCATGCAGAAAAAGCAAGTCATCTACAAGGATGGAAGTCTTCAGACTTCTCTCCAGCATCGGTCTTTGTCCAAAGACAGTAGAGCACTGGCCACCTATTTCTAAGCAAATGAAAGTATTACAAAATATTATATACAACCAAAGTGTTACTCTAGTATTTTTAATACCAGACAAATTTTGTGTGTTTTTTTTTTTTTTTTTTTTTTTTTTGAGACAGAGTCTTGCTCGCTCTGTCACCCAGGCTGGAGTGCAGTGGCGCAATCTCGGCTCGCTGCAAGCTCCGCCTCCTGGGTTCACGCCATTCTCCTGCCTCAGCTCCCGAGTAGCTGGGACTACAGGCACCGGCCACCACGCCCGGCTAATTTTGTATTTTTAGTAGAGACGGGGTTTCTCCATGTTGGTCAGGCTGGTCTCAATCTCCTGACCTCGTGATCCACTTGCCTCGGCCTCCCAAAGTGCTGGGATTACAGGCGTGAGCCACGGCGACCGGCCAAATATTTTTAAACATGAAGAAACTCCATGATCTCTCTTGAAAAAAATAATCAAAAATATAATCTATCTACCTTGTCAGGGAGAGCTTCCTTTGACTACCCTATTTTAAGTAATGCCTCTCCCCATTACTCTGTATTCTTTCCCTGTTTTCTTAGAAGTTCCTATCGCTGCCCTTCTAGAATATAACTTCATGAAAGCAGAGACTTTCTTTACTCTGTTCACTGCTCTATTCTTAGTGCCTTCCTGACTGTTAAGTAAATGCAGTTATCAACTAAGGTAACTCAAGAAAGGTGGACCTGTTTTAAAAGGACCAGTGGTGAATGAATCCATGTTAACAACCTAAACTAAGTAACTCTGTGTCTGGTTACAGACTAGAATGTAAAACGTTATAAACCGTAACAGCACTGAAATAATAGGGGGGAAAAAAACGAGATTTGAGGGAGAGGAGTTAAGAGAAAGTAAGTGCTAATTTCCTCATGTTTTAGAGAAGGGGAAAAGGAAAGAGAAATTGATTTTGTTGCAAGCTGAAAAGTGTAAAAAGGATCATACTAATGCCAACTTCTTACTGTGCTCCAAAATCATGTTATTTATCTTAGGGGAGAACATGTTGAGAAATAATATCTCTTGAACTGAAGAATTGTTGATCAGTTCAATAGTTCTTTAGTTCTTTCCATTTTACTTTATTTTTGTTTTTGTCTATAAAGTGTTAATATTAATTATTGATATTTTATTATGTAATACTATTGTTATGGTAATATTTTTCTAGCATATTTATGGGTAAGTGTAAACTGGAAATGTTGCCTACTTAATGTTACAATGATTATCCGCAGGGGGTATTGGCTTTTAAAATTTTTTAGCTTTCTACATTTTTAAAGATAGCTTTAAAAACTAAATATATTTATACCATAGTGTAATTAACACCACCACTGATAATTAACAAAATTATTTTTTTATTCATGTTTTATGTATGCACAAATATTTTTTGTAATAAAAGCAACAGAACATTATAGTTGATAGTTGAAGTCTTTTATTTTCCTTCCTATTCTTCAACTATAATGCAAAATTTGACGTATTTCTTTCCAAACTGTTTATATACTTTTAAAACATATATGTTTCTGTATATGCTTTGTGGATTTTTAAAAATTTGCATAAACTATCATATTGTTTATGTTATACTCCACATGATTTTTTGATTCAACATTATTTTCCAGATCTTTCCATTCTATTTCATATCAATCTTATTCTTTTTAATAATATGTTTATATAACAGTTTAACCATTTCCTATTGATAGATATTTATATTGTTATTAAAATGCTCAATGATGATTCTTTACTTCTTGGGGCATGTGTATGAGGTTTTTTATTCAGGAGTAGTTGGTAGGATATGCACATTTTCAGCTGAAATTTTTCCAAATTGTTCTCCAAAGTGGTTTTTCAGTAGTAAAACTGGTAAACTCCTAACTTCCCACCAGCAGTGAATAAGACTTCCAGTTTCTCTGGTCTCTTAACAACTTTGGTATTTTTAGATGTTTCGTTTGTTTGCTTGCCTGTATAATGGGTGGGAAATAGTAACTGGTTTTAAAGCACATTTCCTTGATTACTAATTCTTCTTTGTACTTCTCTGCGTTGTTTGAAATTGTTTTTTTTAAATTATTATTTTTTAAAAATTCCAGGATATATCGACTGAAAAACTTTTATGTTTTTCAAAATGATGAAATGAACTATAAGTTCAACATTTTGCAGTAAAATAACATATTAAGGTTGGGCACAGTGGCTCACGCCTGTAATCCCAACACTTTGGGAGGCCAAGGCGGGCAGATCACTTGAGGTCAGGAGTTCAAGACCAGCCTGGCCAACATGGTAAAATCCGATGTCTACTAAAAATGTAAAAATTAGCTGGGCGTGGTGGCGCACACCAGTAATCCCAGCTGTTCAGGAGGCTGAGGCATGAGAATGGCTTAAGCCCAGGAGGTTGAGGTTGCAGTGAGCCAAGATCACGCCACTGCACGCTAGCCTGGGCAACAGAGTGAGACTCTGTCTCAAAAATAATAATAATAATTAAAAAACAAATAACATATTAAATGGAAAACATGTACCTCACATTATACTGAGAAAGAATTGCAACATAATAGGGATAGAGAAAGATTAGCACATGAAACATAAGGAGCCCAGAGAAAGCTGTGGTATTGATTCCCTTGAGAATAACACAAAATTGGCCCACTAAGATTGTTCCAGGAAGTTTCTGTGGTTCATTTCACTAAGCATCTCTTGAGTATCTTCTTTGTACTTCTTACGGTGCTCATTTTATAACAAGGTCAGAATATATACATTACCATATAGTCCCTACCTGTCAAGAAATTTATAGCCTTTATTGGAAAATGAGATTATACATACATGAAATGTCGAAGAATATCAAGCTGCATATGATCCAGTACCAAAATGTTTGGCACAGATGAAAGTGAAATGGGAATTCAGAGAAGAGAGAGCTATATATAAATATGGACAGTAAAGATCATCTAGTGCCTCTTTTATGTACTCCTTTTTTACTGTACGATAAGTCTCATATATGCATTTGAAGAATAAAGCAAGATTAAATTACAGATCCTTGGATTCTTCACATACTTGAATCTCTTAACATTAGTGCTGTTTCTACTATGTCAAGATCTGGGCAATAGCATAGATATATTTCTGAAAGATTATAAATTGTATATAGATGATACCACATCTATGTGACAAGTTCTATAGTAGTATATTTTATAGAATTTCAACTAATTATATATAGAATTGTCTCCATCAGTTTTGACCTTATCAGAAAGGCCATCCTTTACTAAGTTTATTAAAATGGAGTCTTTGCCTTCTTACTTTGCTCCAGTTCTACACTTGTCCACAAAAAACATCTTTATCAGTGTTAAACTTGGAATCATTATAATTTTTATGATACATTATTATCATGTGACCTATTATTTATTTGTTTGTTTATTGTTTTACTCGATAAATAGAATGAAAGCTTATTATAGAAGCAATATAGCATGGTGGTTAAGAGCACACACTCTGGAATCAGACTACCAACTGGCTTCAAATTCCCAGCTCCATTTTTTACTAGCTCTGTGGCCTTGGACAAGTTACTTAACCTCTTTATGTTTCAGTTTCCCATTATGTATTAAAAGTAATGGCAAAAACCGCAATTTTTTTGCACCAACCTAAAAGGCAATAATAATAGTACCTACCTCATAAGTTTATTATCGAACACTGAATTAACATATCTAAAGCACTTAGAACTGCCCTGAATAGAGCAAGTACTATATATATATATATGTACTCTTGTTATTGTTACTAAGTTTGTTCACTGCTGTGTCCACAAAAAACTAGACCAGGACTTTGCATATATTGGTACTCAATAATAATTTCAACATAACTGATACTTCAGTCTTATAAAAATATAAGAACCCCTACCTCACACAGTATATAAAAATTCACTTTCAATGTATCAAAGAGCTAAATTTAAGAACTAAAATCCTTAGAATAAAACATAAGTATAAACCTTCATGACTTCGAATGAGGCAACAATTTCTTAAATATGACACCAGAAGCACAAGCAGCAAAAGAAAGAAACAGATAAGTTGGGTGTATTTGGCCATTCTCAAATTGTTATAAAGAAATGCCTGGGTAATTTATGAAGAGGTTTAATTGGCTCACAGATCTGCAAGCTGTACAGAAAGCATAGTGGCTTATGCTTCTGAGGATGCCTCAGGAAGCGTCTAATCATAGCGGATGGCAAATTGAGAACAGGCATCTCACATGGGAGGAGCAGGAGCAAGAGAGCAAGCAGGGAGGTAGTTCACACTTTTAAACACCAGAACTCACTCATTATTGCAAGGACAATACCATGGGGTATGATGTTAAACCATTCATGAGCAATCCGCCCCCATAATCTGTTCACCTTCCACCAGGTCCCACCTCCAACAATGGGGATTACACTTCAATATGAGATTTGGATGGAGAATACATCCAAACTGTATCATTGGGCTTCATCAAAATTAAGATCTTTGGTCCATCAAAGGACACTTCCAGTGTCCAAGGAGAAAATATTTGCAAATAATATATTTGATAATGTCTACTATCTAAAATAAATAAAGTAGTCTGACAACTCAACAAAAAGATAAACAGCCCAATTTAAAAATGGGATAAGGGCCAGGCACAGTGCTCACGCCTGTAATCCCAGCCCTTTAGGAGACCAAGGTGGGTGGATCACAAGGTCAGGAGATTGAAACTATCCTGGCTAACATGGTGAAACCCTGTCTCCACTAAAAATACAAAAAATTAGCCAGGCGTGGTGGTGGGTGCCTGTAGTCCTAGCTACTCAGGAGGCTGAGGCAAGAGAATGGCATGAACCCGAGAGGTGGAGCTTGCAGTGAGCCGAGATGGCACTACTGCACTCCAGCCTGGGTGACAGAGCGAGACTCCATCTCAAAAAAAAAAAAAAAGGGGGGGGGGATAAAACCATTATAGACATATTTCTAAAGAAGATATACAGATGGCCAACCCAGCACATGAAGTTATGCTTAGTATCATTGTCGTTAGGAAAATGCAAATCCAAACCGCATTGAGATACCACTTCATCCCCACTAGGGTAGCTATTTAAAAATAATAATAATAATAACAACAATTGGTTGCTAAGAATATAGAATAAATGGAACCCACGTACATTGTTGGTCGGAATGTAAAATGGTGCAGCCACTGTAGAAAACATTTTGGCAGTTCCTCAAATAGTTAAAAATGGAATTATCCTGTGACTCGGGAATTCCACATCTAGGTATATACCAAAGACAGTGGAAAACATGTTCACACAAAAGTTTGTGTGTGAATATTTATAGCAGCATTACTCATAATAACTTAAGAATAGAAATGATCCATGTACATCAGGTGATGAGTAGTTAATGTGGTACATGCATACAATGAATAGTATTCGACCATAAAAAAGAATGAAATACTGAAACATGGTGCAACATAGAGGAACATTGAAAACATTACTCTAAATGAAGGAAGCCAGACACAAAAGGTCACGTATTGTATGGTTCCATTTATAGGAAATGTCCAGAACGACTAATCCATAAAGACAAGATTAGTGGTTGCCAGGGGCAGGAGAGAAGGGGAATGTGGAGTGATTTCTAAATGGGTGTGCAGTTTTTTGGGGGACTGATGAAGGTAGATAGTGGTGATGGTTACACAACTCTGAATTAGTAAAAATTACCAAATTTTTTACTTAAAATGTTGTTTTTATGTTATGTGAATTTTATTTCACTTTAAAAAATATATAAAGAGTTGGGAGCGGTGGCTCACGCCTGTAATCCAGCACTTTGGGAGGCCGAGGCAGGCAGATTGCTTTAGCTCAGGAGTTCAACACCAGCCTGGGCAACATAGTGAAATCTGGACTCTACAAAAAATGCAAAAATTAGCCAAGCATGGTGGCATGTGCCTGTAGTCCCATCTACTCAGGAGGCTGAGGTGGGAGGATCACTTGAGCCCAGGAGGTGTGTGTGTGTATATATATATGTGTGTATATATGTGTATATAATATATATATGTATGTATATATAATAAATCTTATAACCTATATATGTATATATAAGAAACCTTATATATGTATATGTATATATAAGAAACCTTATATCCTTTACATAGGCATTAATTGATAAAGTGTATTTTCTGTACATCTTTTGAACATTTTCATCTTTAAGAAAATGAGTGCCTTATCAGTATTAAACTTGGAATCATTATAATTTTCATGATACATTAAAAGTTTTTAACATGGTAAAACGTCTATTATGGGAATAGATACATATTTAATAACTTAAATGAGGAAATGCTTACCTATATTTTATAGTCTCATCTTGTTTAGATAAGTTAAACATATTAATGAATCTCTAGTATTTTAGGTTTATTTCTCTAATATTGTACACATTAATGTAAGAGCATTTCTTAGAATTGGCCTATTTTCCACAATAAGAGGACAGTGTGATATAAGTTATTTTTCAAATGTTTTTATTATCAAGTTGTGAGTAACCATTGTTACAACTATTGCCAGGTGTCCCTGGGGTTGAAAAAGATGTTAAACCAAATACATTATACTAAATTTGTTGCCCAATATTGACAATACAAAATGTGTGGCTCTGAGGACGATTGTTTGACTGACTTCTCACAATCTAATATTTGTAGGATTCCTAATATGTAGCAAACATCATTCTCTGTATTTTACATTTTTAACTTATTTACTCCTTACAACAACCCATTGAAGTGAATAATACTGTTGTTGTTGTTGTTGTTGTTGTTGTTGTTGTTGTTGTTGTTGTTGTTGTTGTTGAGACAGGGTTTCACTTTGTCACCCAGGCTGGAGTGCAGTGGCATGATCTTGGCTCACTTTAGCCTCAACCTCCTGGGCTCAAGCGATCCTCCCCTAAGTAGTTGGCACTACAGCCATGTGCCACCACACCCAGCTAATCTTTTTGTATTTTTTGTAGAGATGGAGTTTTGTCATGTTGCCCAAACTGGTCTCAAACTCCTGAACTCAAGTGATCCCCCTACCTTGGCCTCCCAAAGCGCTAGGATTATAGGTGTGAGACACTGCGCACAGCCAGAAGTAAATACTATTACCTCCATTTTTTAGATGTTGAATGGAGACATAGAGAGGTCCTGTGGTAACACAGACACAGCTACTAGTGCAAAGTCAAGATTTGAACTGGACATTCTAGTTGCCGAATTCAAACTCATAACCACGATGCTGTATTACACTATACTCTCACAAATACGTATTTCCACTGGAAAATGAAGTTGCTTTATACTGTAAGATACTAATGCTTAGCTAGGAATGATGGATTCACAGCTTAAATGATATAACTAGTTTCTAAGACTAGCATTAATTAAAATGTGAATTCACTTTGAGGTCTTTTAGAAGGTGAGTAAAATATATCATATTAACAGTTAATGTGTTTTGAGCTGATTTTTCGACATGATTCTAAGCATAAGTAAATTTGATCTTGAAAAGTAGAAGTTGCAATTTAGACTAATATATAACATAGCACACATTATATTTACTAATCCAATGCCC
Source organism: Pan troglodytes (assembly GCF_028858775.2). Taxonomy (NCBI): domain Eukaryota; kingdom Metazoa; phylum Chordata; class Mammalia; order Primates; family Hominidae; genus Pan; species Pan troglodytes. The sequence goes on from NC_072407.2 coordinate 35,593,625, forward strand.
TACATTATCTTTATGATTCTAATAGAAAATAAAACAAAATTATTGTATGTGCTTTCCTTCTTCAAGAAACTTAAATACAGTTTTCTTTGAATTCTTTCTATAGTACCGCTTAACAAACATGTTTTCTAGTTTTTTATGTATTTTATGGTTATGAAGTTGGTCACCTTCCAAAATTAATAAATTGTAACTTACTGTCTCTTCATTTAATCAGAGATTATTGTTAAAGAAGAGACATAAGCTTGCAGGTGCAAAGCTAGCATTTGATGTAGGTAAAATAAATGTCATTATTCTTAGTTGTTACTTCACCCGTTATTTTAGTGAATTGCTTTTTTGAATTCTAAAATTACAAACCAGTAAGCAGATTGTGCAAATGTTTTATTTTTACCTTGTGGCCAACATAATAATAATTATATGGAATACATAAGTACTAATTCCAGACTTTGCTTTAAGCAGATACGTTTTGAGAATTGAGTATAACCTCTTGTTCGAATGGCAATTGATTTTTGTGAGTATAGAAATTTGGATATTTTCTTTAAATTCCAGTTTATTGCTAAAAAATTAAACTTAATGTTTGTATTATACTTGTTTTCTCTGTTTTAGAAATGTCTATTTTTATGAATTTGTATTTAAATCAATGTTAGTCATGAATTTTCAATACAATGGAAATTTCTAGTGTTGCTAATATTATGGTTTAAGAAAATTGTCATATTTTACCACAGAATCTCAATTATGTGTCATTTTGTTTTCTTAGGAACTTCCAGCACCATTACTTGATGATAAATGTAAAAAGGAATTTGATGAAGATGTATACAATCATAAAACACCGGAATCTAATATTAAGATGAAAATAGCTTGGCGTTACCAGTTATTACCCAAGATGGAGGCAAGTAAACATACAAATTCTTTCCAAAATTTGCAAATGCATTTGTTTTCATCTTACAGAATCTCTTGTGGTATGCCTATATGTGTATTTGTTTATTTAAAGAATTAGCTGTTTCATTTGTAGAGTATTTGGTCAAGACGATCTATTTCTTACAAATAAAATCTATGGTAACTTGTTTTTTACCAAAATAGGTTGTTTCATTTCTTCCATAATGCCCATATAGAATGCTTTATTCTAGAGTTGCAAGACAGAGTAATGAAGCCATTTCTATCCAGTATGGTTACCTATAAATATTCAATGTAAATGATGGTTCTTTGGAATTACTATTTTTATCCTTATACATTTTCAATCATTACATTTTCAAACTCATCTATCTGGTAACGTCATCTATTCAGAACAGACAGAATAGGTAAGAAATGAAGGAAAAATTTCTGAGAAGTCAGAACAAATGCCAATAAATCTGTCCAGTAAAACTCAGGAACTCTATTCCTGGTGATGGATGGTTCATTTATTAGCTTCCTTATTTGATTCTTCACTTCATTCACTTTTCAGACTACATTATTTAACATCTATCAGATATTAGCATACTAGTAGAAAAGAAAGGAATATTCTAATCTGAATAAGACATAGTTTCCTTAGTCCATCCTTCTCTAGTCTTCCACATTGACATCAGTGTTATCTTTCCCAAGGATAGAAATATGTGTATGATACCTTTAACTTCAAATGCCTCATTTGGTTTCCTGTTTTCACTACCCCCTTCTAAATAAATAGCAGACCGTAGTACCCTCTAATACTATCCTGCCAAACTCAGACACAGCCTTAGAATTCTTCTCTACAGGAATGTTCTGGGTAGCCACTACCACTAATGAAAGTTAGTATATGGGATCAAACCTGTTTGATATTATAAGCTCGCAATATGAAATACAAATTTAAGATTGTATGTATACAAAATCTGTATAATCTAATCCAAGCCTACCTTTTTAGCCTCTTCCTCCTGTGTATATAAAACACTACATTCAACTATCTTTTGAGAATTGCTTCTTATAAACTGCTTGTATTTCTTTTAGTAATGCTTTTTTCACTTTCTTACTCACCAATGCATCCTTCTCCAAGTTCAAATGTTACTACCTCTTATGGCTTTCCATACATAATTTTCCGCTTTCCTTTTTTTCCCTGTAGCACTTCATATATTTTAAAATACATCTTTCTCTGGGTTGGGCGCAGTGGCTCACGCCTGAAATCCCAGCACTTTGGGAGGCCAAGGCGGGTGGATCACAAGGTCAGGAGTTCAAGACCAGCCTAGCCAAGATGGTGAAACCCCATCTCTACTAAAAATACACAAAAATTAGTTGGGCTTGGTGGCAGGCGCCTGTAATACCAGCTACTCAGAAGGCTGAGGCAGAGAATTGCTTGAACCTGGGAGGTGGAGGTTGCCATGAGCTGAGATCGTGCCACTGCACTCCAGCCTGGGCGACAGAGCAGGACTCCGTCTCAAAAAATATGTATATATACATCTTTCTCATTGTTTTATACTTAATTGGTAGTATAACTCTCTCCTCCACCACACAGAAAATTTTCTGTGAGGCAGAGAGCTTGTTTTATTTTCTCTTGTACCTCCAGCACTTATGCTAATGCTCTTTTAATCAATAATAATGATAAATGTATTTATTCATTCAGTCAGCAAATACTAAGTATCATCTGTGTACCAGATATAAAACATGTTATAATAGATGCATATTAAGCAATGACATATTGTTCTAATTTGTGTGGAAACTATTTGAATAATATTTTTAAGCTGTGATTTAAATGACTGTGAACAAACTACAAATTTAAGAGAGAATATTTGCAACTCAAATTATAAAATAAGGACAAATTTTCCTTATATACAAATAACTTTTAAAATGAAAAAGGAAAATTCTACAACTGATTTTTTTTAATGGGCAAAAATATGAAAAGGAAATGTAAGTGACTCTTAAACATACAAAACATATGCCCAATTTCAGTTTTAATGAGAGAAATTCAAATGAAAACTACACTGTCCTGCTATTTTTCTCTTATCAAATTGACAGTGATCTAACTTGGTAAGACACTGTATTAGCTAGGGTGGGGGAAGCTGATACTCATACTTTGCTGGTGAAAATGTAAAAAGGTACAACTTCTGTAGAAAGTATTTTGGTAGTAACCTTCACGATTACAAAAACATATATTCTTTGATTCTTTTGGATATTTACATCATCAATATATTTACTCAAATGTAAAAGTAAATACACATGAGCTATTCATACAGCAGATTTTTTTTTAACAGCAAGAGATTGAAAATAGCCTAAATGTCTATCAGTAAGCAACTAGCTAAATAAATTATGGTATGTCTGAACAGTAAAATACTATACATTTGTATTAAAAAATAGAAGGAAGCTCTGTGTAATCAGAAGTTGTTACAGGTATAGCCTAGCTTGGATGTGAACGAGAACTGGGTGCAAGAGGCCAGAATAGAGGTTAGTCTGTTTAGAAAAATATGAGTTAAGTGATAGAAATCAAAACAGACTAGAAATATAGGACTAGCACTTGAGAACCCTAATGGCAAAGAACTTCACGTCTTTGATTCTGGCAGATTCATTCAAGTGACTGGCCTTAATGGTGACTGTATTCTAATTTTTCTATTGCTGTGTCCTGGAAGAGTCAGTAATGAACCTAAACTCTAAGTTTAGAGGCTGGAGTACAGTGGCGCGATCTCAGCTCACTGCACCCTCCGCCTCCCAGGTTCAAGTGATTCTCCTGCCTCAGACTCCCGAGTAGCTGGGACTATAGTTGCCCACCACCACGCCCGGCTAGCTTTTGTATTTTTCGTAGAGATGGCGTTTCATCATGTTGGCTGGTCTCGAACTCCTGACCTCAGGTGATCTGCCTGCCTTGGCCTCCCAAAGTGCTGGGATTCTAGGTGTGAGCCACTGCACCCAGCTGATTTTGGTCTTTTCATTGGTAATTAGCATTCTCAAGTGAAATGGTTGTCAAAAATGCAAGTAACTAAAGCTTTAAGCCTTTTCTCTTTTTTTTTTTTTTTTTTGAGACGGAGTCTTGCTCTGTCACCCAGGCTGGAGTACAGTGGCACGATCTCAGCTCACCGCAACCTCCGCTTCCCGGGTTCAAGCGATTCTCCTGCCTCAGCATGCCAAGTAGCTGGGATTACAGATGCACACCACCACACCCAGATAATTTTTGTATTTTTAATAGAGATGGGGTTTCACTGTGTTGGCAAGGCTGGTCTTGAACTCCTGACCTCGTGATCCGCCGACCTCGGCCTCCGAAAGTGTTGGGATTACAGGTGTGAGCCACCGCACCTGGCCAGCCTTTTCTCTTATTGCTTATTATGAAAGCTATATAGAGTTGGGGTAAAAATTATTTGTTTCTCTAAAAATACATTGTTTTTTATAAATTTGAATCATAGATACTATCCTTGCCCCAGTGAGTAGTACTAATTTTGTTCTTCCTTTTAGAGTCTGGTGCACCTGCCATTGGCTTTGTTATCTATTAATTAAGGTTGCATATTAACAAATAAACTTAGTACACTTTTCCTTTTTTTCTTTTCTTCTTCTTTTTTTTTTTTTTTTTTTTTTTTGAGATAGGATCTTGCTCTGTCACCCAGGCTACAGTGCAGTGGCACAATTATGTCTCACTGCAACCTTGACCTCCCAGGTTCAGGTGACCTTCCCACCTCAGCCTCACAAATATGAGACCACAAGTGCGTGCCAGAGCACCCAGCTTATTGTTTAATATTTTTGTAGAGATAGGGTCTCACTATGTTGCCCAGGCTGGTCTCAAACTCCTGGCTTCAAGCAAGCAATCCTCTCACCTTGGCCTCCTGAAGTGCTGGGATTACAAGCATGAGCCACTGAACCCAGCCCTAGTGCTCAGTTTTCAAGGTTTAAAGCTTGAATGTTTTGAAAATTGTTCTCTTCTTATGATGAACTTGTCCAGATTATTTATTTTTTCATTTTCTTAGGTCTCTACTAAAAGATTACTTTACCAGAAGTGACTGCCTTTGTCGCTGTGAATGAAATAAAACCACTCTGTATCATCTTCTTTCACTGCTTTACTTTTCTTAAAGGCACTTATCATTAAATGATGATAATATATATCTAATTTATTATTATCATCTATCTCCTACTAGAATGTGAGCTCAATGAGAGAAAGGGACTTTGACTGTTTTGTTTTACTGACATTTAGTAGGTGCTCAGTAATTATTTGTTGGATGCATGAAGGAATGAATAGTATGTAGATTAAATATTTAACTGAGCTAAGACACATTAATCGATACAGACAAAATGATAGCTTATTTTGAATATGCAGTCAATGGTCATGCTTATGTTTACTTGTATTTACAGTGAGTTGTATCCAATTTAGAAAATAGAACCACCTTCTGGCTTCTTTGCTTTTCTTTGAAATGTCACTAGCATGTATATTTGCCTGTTAAGGTAATTTTATATATGATGATTTGCCAAGACTGATAGGCTTTGATGATCACTCGTCATTATCTGCTTTATAAATCTAGGCTTTACTTTGCCTTTCTCATTTTAATACACACACACACACACACACACACACACGCACGCACACACACAAAACCTGGCTGTATTAGTTCATTCTCACTGAGACTGGGTCATTTACAAACAAAAGAGGTTTAATTGTCTCACAGTTTCACATACCTGTGGAGGCCTCGGGAAACTTACAATCATGGCAGAAGGTGAAGGGGAAGCAAGGCACATCTTACATGGCAGCAGGAGAGAAAGCACAGGGGAAACTGCCACTTTTAAACCATCAGATCTCCTGAGAACTCCCTCACTATCAGGAGAACAGCATGGGGGAAACCACCCCCATGATCCAATCCCTTCTCACCAGGATCCTTCCTCGACATGTGGGGATTACAATTTGAGTTGAGATTTGGGTGGGGACACAGAACCAAACCATATCACTGGGTTTTCTGAGATCAGATGAGATTGGGCACATTCAGGGTGGTTTGGCCGTAGACTTCACTGTGTTTTCTTTATTTTACTTGGGACAAAATGCAGTTAACATAATTGTGGCTTGAGATTAAATAAATAGTTCAAAAGTAGGTGTATTGATTATCATAGATGCCTTTTAAAATAAGTTGTCACCAGGTCCTAAGGGTGTAGCCATATTACCACTTACTAATGCAAAAGTGGAGAAGAATATATATACCTAGATCAATAACACTAGTTCAGTAAAGCATAAAGCAGTGCTTCATTTGAATTGAAGAGTGTATAGTTTTAAAAAAGCCCTCTTTTCTTCACCATGTGATTTTAATTCTCTCTAAGGTGGACATGCCTTCTTCTCCCCTATCTTATAATCATCAACCACTATTCCTGACTCACTCCATGAATTGCTAGCCGACAGTATATTCTGAGACTTAATTTTCTCAGTATTGTAGAGCTCTAATACCATGACCTACAATGACTCCAGCAACTCATGGCAGTGTGTTAAGTCTTTATTATGTTAAATTCTCATCAAACATTGACTTTCTATCTTAGTGGTTTAGCTGCAGCAGCCCTGTGGTAGATGTGTATAGGTGTAGATGACCAACAAATACCATTTTTTCAATAAGGCAATGTAATTACAAAACACAGTGATGGATCTTCTCATTCTCTAGTGAATCATGACACAATAATAACAATGAATAACATTTACATACTACTTCACAATTTACAGAATATTCATTGCCAGTATTACATTAGAGTCTCACAACAGCCTTGTAAAATAATTATTAGCTCCAGATTCTAGTGATTAAACTGAGGATCAAAGTGTTTTAAAAACTGTTTGGATTCTTGATGTCTGGTATGCTATACTGAGAAATAAGAAATAATAACAACAGTAAGAAAAGGTCTTATTTAGATTTTCTTGGTGCAGCTTTTCTTTGAAAGTTTTGTTTCTTTGTAACATACTACAAGTAGAGTACGGTATTTTTTTTACCGTTTTTCTCCTGTACCCCCATCAAAGTTCATTTCCTTTTAACATCATAAATTTTTACTGAACCATTTCATTTTACTCACTTCCACAGATGACAAAGTCAAAAGGTAGTTTATGAACGTGAATTAGAAGTTTTCATAATGTAAAACTAAAGCAACATGTTCTTACCTAATAAGCTGACTAGTTATTGATAATAGTTTGATATTTTTAAATGTGTCAATTTTTATTGAGTTGATGACAGTTTTTTGTAGATGATAATTATTTTATTTACAGCATATAGTTATCTTTTTTAGAGCAAATGTCTAAGTCTTTGTTTTATAATTCTAGGCCTCAAAAGATTTCAGTGTTTCAAAATCTGATTATATGTTAATGTTATATGTCTTGAGCAGAAAAACTTGGAAAATTGTTTTTTCCTGTAAGAATATATTTTTATTTTCATTGTTAATTGAAAGATTAAAGTTTTTCATTAGCAATAAAATTTTCATGGCTACCTTATGAATATTTTAGCTACCATATCTAATTTTAATTTCTAAATAAATTAATAATTATAATGAGAAAAGCTTCCAATTTTATTTTTACATTTTAATGAATTATTTGTGTTCTATATGTAAACTGTCTCAGCATGAAATCAATTTTCTGCCTTGATTCATTCCAAATCTGAGATTTCTGTCACATTAATATTGTAATTAGAAACATTAATAGAGACGGCAACTTAAAAAGCATACTTTGCTTCTTGGCAATTTAGCATATTTCTCTGAGTGCATAGGACTTCAAGAACTTTCAGCCCACTAATAAATTTATTAACTCAAACTTAAAAGAAGTGAAAAGTCTCTTTCTTTCTCTCTCCCCATGGCCAGTCTGCTAAAATAGATTATTCATGCTTATTTGATTCAGGTAGGCTTTTGCAAGCTTCCCTACTAGGCCTGGGAATGTGGTACATTGAGGCCTTTTCAGAGGCTTCTGACATAGACCAAGCTTTTATTGCATGGTGTTTTATTATAGCCAAATCCTAGTCTCCACCCAGTTTGTAGGCACTCTGCTTATTCTTTTGAATCAGGAAAGGTTATCACCTACCTTAATCCATGCAGCAGCATGGATTAAGGACACCAGTGTGCCCCAGGATTCTCAAAGAGGATCCTGGAAACTTCTGGTTTTTTCTTTTTTGCTGTCTTTACTAAATTCTATTGGGCCTTAGGGGGATTTGCATCTGAAATGGGCAACCTGGTGTTTTTCTCAATGAAGACATCAGATCAAAGTTCAGTTAGTCAAGGCCTTTCTAAAACATTAAGGGGGCTTGGACTTACACAATAAAAAGATGAGCTCTAGCAGAGATTGCAATAAAAACATTCTGAACTATAATCCGGATAAAGAATAGATTATAGGCCAAAGAACAGACCTTGTTTAAATTGCTTTAGACTAATAAGTTTACATTTTTTAAGTTTGTACCCTATTTTTAAGAAACATTTTAATATTATATATTTTATTTATCAATAGTTTCATGATAAATGGATAAATTATGTTTTGGGAACAAGAATTCTGTACATATTGGATTGAAAAGATTAGATTGAAGCAAACTGATAGCATATCTTTCATTAATGAAAGTAAGTAGTACCTTATGGAGGGATGAACGGTCATTTCATTTAAAAAATAAATGTCAAACCCACAGACTCTGAATCTGAAAAAAGTATTTCTATTAGACTTAAAAATTTTTATTTCTTATTACTGTATAATTTCCTGTTGGGAGGCATTTAGTTTAAGAATATGAATCCTTGAAGTCTTAAATGCAAATATCTAGTGTCAAGCAAATATGTCTTTCTTATCTAAATTAAAAAGTTGTCACTTAGATAAGTATCTACTATGTATAGTTCTTCAATTTCTGTAGTGATTATCTAGTTTTGTTGAATATGCTGAAACTTATATGTTTCAGGACAGTGGAAATTATGTAATAGTAGATCTGAAATCTTTTATTAGAGACTATTGCCAAGTGGAATTTGTTAATAGTTCAATTTTGGATAGTGATGTATATATATTTTCAATGTATTGAATGAAAGAAATTAGCTCAAAGTCCATTCAAAGCAACGTAATAATAATGTTATGTTAGTAGACTTTTGCTATCCCATATAAATAAATTCAGTGTCATATAAATTAGAGTTTCTTATAAGAAAGATAATTTGTTAGAGAAATTGTTAGTAGAGAACACAAAAGAGGAATTATCAATGAACCAATGATTATGCCAGGTTCTGATTGATCTAATGTAGGTCATATACGATCTTCCACTTTATCATGTGCCTTGTTCCTGTCTGGAGTATTGTAGTACATTTTATCCTATAAGCTTAATTTAAATTTGCAAGAAATGTTTAATCTACACGTATATTGTCTTATGTGAGAATTCAGTTTTAAATTATACTCAGTTTAATATATTTAAATAGCTAGTTTCTTTTGGACCTCTTACCAGTGAATTAATTGGGTTTAAGTTTTCAGTTAGTTCTTGGCAACTGCATATTTAACTTGTCATTAAAACCTAGAATCTTAAATATTAATTAAGAATTATGTATATTAAGTTTTGAACTTAGGAAGGCATACAGTATAATGAAAAAAAACCAAAGAGGTTTGTAAATTCTTGTCAAATTTAGAGAACCACTAGAAGTGAAGAAACATGAAAGATAAAAAGGTTGATTTGTAACTATAAATGGTTTAAAATAATAAAGGTTGTTGTATGCTTCTTTGAAATTTACTTAGTGTATGTATATCCGTTCTTCCTTATTAGCTTAAAATTCATAAATATGCCATTGTTTTGCTGGATGTAGGACAAATAAATTATAGCTTAAAAATAATTGTTTAACAACCACTGTGGGGTTTATTTTAGCAGATTGGACCAGTATCATCTTCAAGATTTGGTCACTATTATGATGCATCAAAAAGAATGCCACAAGAACTAATTGAGGCTTCAAATTGGCATGGATTTTTTCTTCCAGAGAAAATATCTTCAACTCTCAAAGTAGAACCCTGGTAAGTTAATGACCCATTTAATAACAAAATCTGATTTCAAATATTAGTAGAATGCACTTTTACCACATTTTTGAAAGAATACACATCTAAGGGTAAATATCATAATAAATATTAGTTTTCTACATAATTTGTAACTTCAAGTCTGTGTATTTTTCATAGTATTTCATTATCTGTGGCTTTCTTTTTTCTCTGGTCCTGTAACTGCTGAAACCACTATTTCTCTAATTTGCAACTTGAAAAGTCAGGACACCAAATTTATAAGTGCTGGTTTTCAAGAAAATGTAGAACAGTTCTAAACCAGAGTCTTTCAGCTTTAAATGCAAATAGACACCTAATAAATATGTATTGATAATAATAGCAATGAAAATGATACAAACTAATGTCGTTTGCTTAATTTAATTTTTTGGCATATACTTTTTCAGAGCATAAACAAGTATATACTTTACAATATTTTATTTATGAAGGCTTTCTATTTCTGGCTTTGCTGTAAATAAAACAATCTGTATAATTTTAAGTGACTTAGAATTTAGAGTTTGGGTTTTAAGTATCAAAACAATGCAACATGTTTATACTGCCAGTACATTATTAAGACAAAACTCTGAAAATTACAGGACTTGACATTGAATAATGTATGTTATAAAGTATTAAGAATATTTAATTTCAATTTTTATTTCAGTAAGTTATGGAACAGATTGTCATTTATATTTTCTTAAGCATTTGTAAAACCATTTTCAAAATGAGATGAGCTATTAAATGAAGATTTAATAGGCAAGGCGTTGTGAACCAAAATGACTTAAAATTTACAGTCTCTGTTCTAAAAATAATACCTGAGAATTTAGTGGAGACTACTATACTCATGCTTATTAAATGTTTCCAAAAATGTTCACTTTATTATGGAGTTCTCCAATCTATGGATAGAGACTTAGCAAAAGCAGTGCTTTGATGTTGTTTTAGCATTTATAACTACCATTAATGTATTACTGCTATGTGTCAGCCACTCTGTTAGGCACTTTACATTTGTTATCTTCTATAATCCTTATATTAACCCTATACAGGGTTATGTAGTATTAATATGCAGAAGTATGTAGTCCCATTTTCTAGAAGATACTGAAATTCACAGAATTGATTTATCTGAGTTTTAATTATTAAGTGATAGAACCAGGCTTAATCTGTCAGATTTATCTTTCTTTTTTGCTTCACTGCTTCAGAAGATTTTGGTGTCTTTCACCTTTACTTTCCTGTGTCATGGAGTAATGAGCACTGATAAAAGAATTTTTTAAATCTGGATTCTTACATTGAGTTCATCCTACCCTTAACCTTGGGCAAATCACCTAAAATCAGTGAAAATCAATATCTTCATGTGAAAAATTGGAGGTGGGGAGAAGAGGAAATACCACCTGCCTTACTAGCTCACTAAATTTTTGTTAAGTTTGAGTGATTATATTGATTTTTATGTTTCCCAGTTTTTGCCACACATTGAGTCAAACATGCATTTACATACAAGCTTGCGAAATAGGTCAGGGTAATTTTCCCATAATTTCTCAAATAATAGTAAAGAGTGGAACCCAGGTTCAAAGTAAATTCTCCCTGATTCAAGTATCTGTATTAGCAATAATGCCATACTGTCTCCATTAACAGAGTGCTTAGGAAAATAAATGTAAAATGTATATTATGTTTGATGTATTTAAATGAAAAATAATATGGTGTTACTTTTGTGATTTAAAAAAATGTATTTTAAGGACAATACTTTTTTTTACACCAGCAAGTACAGTGTTATTCTTCATTTACTCAACAGCTGAGGTAAGGAGGGGATTAGCATGTGTCAAATATATTTTCCAAGTCAGGTACTCTCCCAGACGTTTGAATATGGGATAACTCATTAAATTTTGCCAACAACCCTCCAAGAGAATGTTAACCCCATTTTGTAAGCAATTTCAGGTTAGAGTTGCTAAGTAACTCTCCTGCTGTTGCAGGCTGTCAGTGACTGAGCTAACACCCAAACTCAAGTTTCTAAAACCTCTGCTTTTTTTTTTGTACCATGCTACCTCCATTTACTGAGGCAGTAAATGTACACCCACCAACCTAGGTGCCAGAAAAATTACTCCTTAATCAGCCTTGAGGATATAATCCTATAGTCTTTAAAATACATATTTTCTGAGTGTTTTTTAAGAACTAGCAGTTTTGCACAGAATAGGAAAATTTGTAGATTTTAATTATCAAGGCAGTATTTCATTTCATAGAGTTAACTGATAATTCATTTATTTCATATTAAACTTAAATGCTTAATTAAATGTAATTAAACTTTAAACATGTAATTAAATTAATTTTCAAAATGGGTACTTTACCATGTGAGATTTATTTTAATTTATGAAAAGCATGTGCTCATTTCACTAAAATGAACTTTACTGGTTCATTTATAAAACAATAAAGCTAAGCCTTACAGTTATCTATACTTTTCCTATAATTAAGGCTGGAGGATATAGCTGTGTCCTACTATCATATGTGAGGATATAATATATAATTTTATAATTTCTGAAGGTGCTATTAAAATATGTAAAGATATTTTTACAATAAGAAAAACTGCAGATCATTTAAAATTTACAGTAACTGATTTAAAATGATTAGTAGGTTTGCCTGTAGAAAAAATTCATACATACAGTTTAAATTTTCAAATTAAAGCCAGAGTATAAAGATCTCAGATGTTTTATAATAATATTATCAAGATAGTTTTGTTTGGATATTTCACTATTACAAATCAGATAATCTGAGTCACAAAATTTAAATAAGCTGGTTTTGAGAATAATTCTGGAGTCTAAGATTTTTTACTTTGACATTGTTTTCAGTTAAGCTTTGCTAACAAGTATGTCCAAGCATAGTTTGGTTTCCTTACTAGAAAGACACTGCCATTTTTCAGTGTCGTCTTTCTTACTGATTAACAATTATATTAACATATTGCTTAACCTACCACTACCAACTGAATGTTTGTGTCCCCCAGAATTCATATGTTGAAGCCCTAACCCCTAATGGGATGATGTTTGGAGATGGGGCCTTTGGGAAGTAATTAGGTTTAGATTAGGTTGTGAGGGTGGGACCCTGGTGTGATAAGATTCGTATCTTTATAAAAGAGGGAGAGACACAGGAGCTCTCACTCTCTCCGGGAGCATGCAAGAATGAAAGGCCGTGTGAGCACACAGCAAGAAGGCTGCTATCTGCAACCTAAGGGAAGAGCCCTCACCAGGCACCAACTCTGCTGGCATGTTGATCTTGGACTTCAAGTCTCCAGAACAGTGAGAAAATAAATTCCTGTTTAAGCCCCCCAATCTATGGTATTTTGTTATGGCATCCTATCTTTGTCCGTTTGTGATGCTATAACAAAATACCTGAGACTCGGTAATTTATAAAGAGAGAAATTAAATATTGAACTTTCTATCCTCCAGATCTATGAGAAAATAAGTGTTGGCAGGTGTGGTTGTCTGGTGAGGCCAGCACTCTGCTTCCAAGATGGCACCTTTTTCCTGCATTCTCCAAAGGAGAGAAATGATGTGTTCTCACATGGCAGAATGTGAAAGGGCAAGCTAGCCAAAATGCTGTGTGAAGCCTTCTATATAAGGGCCTTAATTCCGTTTTTGAGAGAGGAGCCCTGATGACATAATCACCTCTTAAAGGCCTCATCTCTTAATACTATCACACTGACAACACCTGAATTTTGTAGGGTACACTTTCAAACTATTGCACAGACTGATCTGACGATGTTAGTTCTTGAATATTGAGTTTCATACAGTTGGTAGTCAATAGAATGAGTTTATTTTGATATGTTTCTCTGAATTTCAAGATTTTATTTTAACATGTTTATCGTAACAATAACCAGTAGTTTCTTATATTGTCTGAGTTTTCTACTGATTAAATTGAATGAGTTGAATTCTGTGAGAACCGCTTGGTCTTTTAGTTTTTTGACTGCATTCTGAACCAGGCCTGACTAATTAAAATAGAAGCAGCATTCCTCATCTAGGAAGATGTGGAGACCTCCTTTTTTTTTGCAGTAAGTCAATCAAGGCCTTTGTGGTTTTGTAGGGTAACTGCTGCTAGGGAGTCTAGTTGGTTTTGGAGGTGGGTAATAGAGTTTGCAATTTTTTTTTTTTTTTTTTTTTTTTTAGGGAAGCCTATAAATCTGTAGAGAGTGCCTGGAAATATGATAATGAGATTCCTCTTAACTGATGTGTAGGAATATATGGAGAACGGAGGGCCCCTTGGGAGGAAGTGACAGAGCATATATGACAGTTTGAGGTTATGTTATAGGGTATAATGGAATGGTAAAGAAAGCATCCTTTAGGTCGATTACCGTATAGTGGGTGGTGTTGGAGGGGATGAGGGAGAGAAGTGTATAGGGGTTAGGGACCATGGGGTGAATAGGGAGGACAGCCTGATTGATGGCTCAGAGGTCCTGAATGAGTTGGTATGAGCAGTCAGATTTTCTAACGGGGAGGATGGAGGTGTTATATGGAGAATGTGTTGGTCTAAGAAGACGGCGTGAGCAGAGCTTGTTTATGATGGGTTGTAAGCCTTTTTGGTGTGTTAGGGAAATGGGATATTGGGGAATGTTGGGAAATTTAGAGGGGTCTTTTAACTGTATTTTGATGGGGTCCTGGTGAGCAGCTATGGAAGGGGTGGTGGTGTTTCACACTACTGGGTTAACAAGAGAGGTGGGTAGCGGGTGCTGGGTGGGGGGGTCAGGGGCCGTACTAGCAGAGAGGAGCAGGAGGGACTCTGGTTGCGGGGGGCAGGAAAAGGTGATAGAAGCTTTGAATTTGGCTAAAATGTTTCAGCCTAGGATGAGAGTGGGGCAGTGAAGCATGATAAGGAAGGAGTGTGAAGAAATATAGTATTAGACAGGGAACAAGTAAGGGATTCAGTAGCGTGTGGATGTGAGACGAGACCTGGGAAGGGTAAGTGGGTGCTAAAAATTTAGATAAAGCCGAGTAGCTGGCCCTGCTATCGATTAGAAAAGAGATTGGCTTACCTGCTATTAGCAGAGTTACCCTGGGCTCCAATGCAGATAGGGCCAAGGGTCCTGGGCTCCATCAGTCTTCAGCAGCCGGGCCAAGGAGCTGTGGTAGGGTGAGCGATTTTTCACTCCTTACCTTGCCAAGGTTTTGAGGAGTTGATCTGTTAGCCTGATTGTTAAGAGGACAATCAGACTTCCAGTGACTGTTTCATTGGCAGGCTGGGCAAGGAGTTTTTGGTGTCCTTGGGCTGGGACATGCCGTCGCCCAGTGGCCTTCTTGGCTGCATTTAAAACAGGCCACAGAAGGGAGGCTGCTATCAGGTCTTTTGTGCCCTTGGGTGCTATTGCCAGGTTGGCGAATAGCCGCGGCTAGTAGCTGACATTTGGCACGATCTCGTTGGGCTTTATTTTTTCTTGTTCATCCCTATTATTAAAGACTTTGAAAGCCAGGTTGAGAAGGTCTTGTGGGGTTTGAGGGCCATCTTCAGGCTTTTTAAGTTTGCACCATATGTTAGGAGCAGACTGAGAGATAAAATGGGTATTAAGAACAATAGTTTTTTCCCGGGAGGTGGGGTCAGCATGGGTATATTTTTGGAGGGCCTCTGTAAGGCGGGAAATAAATTCAGCAGGGTTTTCATCAGCTCTTTGAGGGATATCTTTGAGCTTTTCATAATTTGCAGCCTTATGGGTTGCTTTATTAAGGCCTGCGATGAGACAAGTAGTCATATGGTTATGAGATGCCCGGCCGGGGTCTGTGGGTTGGTACTCCCAAGGGGGCTCCTTGGGAGATAATATTTTATTTCAAAAATACAAGACTTTTAGATTGAAAAGCAAAGAGCCACAGTATATTCAAAAGTCTAAATATAAGATTAAAGATTACAAGCATGAGTCATGCCTCTAATCCCAGCACTTTGGGAGGTCGAGGCAGGAGGATCAATCACTTGAGCCCAGGATT
Source organism: Pan troglodytes (assembly GCF_028858775.2). Classification (NCBI taxonomy): domain Eukaryota; kingdom Metazoa; phylum Chordata; class Mammalia; order Primates; family Hominidae; genus Pan; species Pan troglodytes. The sequence goes on from NC_072407.2 coordinate 35,609,456, forward strand.
TCAAGACCAGCCTGGGCAACATAGTGAGACCCTGTCTCTACAAAAACAAACAAACAAAAAATACTAATAGCCAGGTGTGGTGGCACATGCTGTAGTCCCAGTTACTCAGGAGACTAAGGTGGGAGAATCACCTGAGACTGGGAGGCCAAGACTTGAGTGAGCTGTAATCATGCCACTGCACTCCAGCCTGGGCAAAAGAGCAAAACTGTTGTCTTAAAAAAAATAGAAAATTTACACTCACAAGAAAGAAATTCTATGGAACATCTAAGACTAAAAATTCGGGAGTCATATAGTTACAGAAGTATACTATAAATTACTTTATTAAAAGGATATGGTGAATGATAAATTAGTCCAAATCTCAGAACTGAAGGAAAGGCATCATGTAAGTGTGAAGAGAGATTCTGCCTATCTGGTTAGCTGCTAGTGATACAATTAAAGTAAAAAGATAATGTTTGAAAATTTAGAAAGAGGACTATTATTCTGGGCCTCATTTTTTGTTTGTTTTGTTTTGTTTTTTAACTTACTTTATTTTCAACTTTTATTTTAGATTCAAAGGGTACATTTGCAGGTTTGATACAAAAGTATATTGCATGATGCTGAGGTTTGGGTTTCTGTTGATCACTTCACCCCGGTAGTGAGCATAGTACCCAATAGGTGTTTTTCAACCCTTGCCTCCCTTCCCCCCTCCGTATTCCCCAGTGTCTATTGTTCCCACCTTTATGTTCATGTGTACCAATGTTTAACTCCCACTTACAAGTAAGAACATGCAGTATTTGGTTATCCGTTTCAACATTTCACTTAGGAGAGTGGCTGGGCCTCATTTTGACCAATGGAGAGAAACTGCTTGCTTGCATGTTTGCCTTGTTTTTACCTCCTTTCTGTCCTTTAAAGGCCATCAGGTACACAGAGTTAAGTGAATCATCTTGTTCCTCATTTCATGCATGGTATCCTATCTCACTGGTATGCATGGATTTTGTTTTATTATTTTCCACCTTATTCACCCATTCCTAATCTCAGTCATCTCCTCCACAGTTATGTTTATGTATATCCTTCCAGATTTCTGCCCTTACTTCAATAATGTAATCTTTGACCCTTGACTCTTCTCTCTCTCTGCATCCAATCTATTAGCATGTCCTGTCAACTGTGTCTTCAAAATGTATCCAAATACCACTTTTGCAACCTTCAACTCTACATGCTAGCCTACATTACCCACATTTCTTGCCACAGCTGTTGGGATAGCCTCGTAATTGGTCTTGCTCTTTGCTCTTTGGTCCTTGCTCCTTGTTGGCTCCTGTTTTTCTTCAACATAGCCCTAGTGACTTTTTCAACATAGTACTGTCCAGTAGAATTTTCTGCAGTGATGGAAATTTTCTGTATCTGTGCTGTGTAATGTAGCGGCCACGCGAATGAATACATGAAATGTGACTAGTAAGACCAAGGCACTGAATTTTAATTTTATTTTTCTTTAGTTAATTTAAGTAGCCATATATAATTAGTGGCTATCTTGTTAGGCAGTCCAGTTTTACAGTATGAGTCGGCTCTTATCACTACTCTGCATCAAACTCTCCAATGATCCCCCAACTCATTCAGGATAGTAAATCCACGACCCTACAAGGCCTTACCTAATCTGTTCGCTATCTCTCTCTCTGATCTCACTAGATCTCATTGAGGTTGGGGAAAGGGGAAAGGGAATATCAAGAATGTTTTCCAGGATTCTGATGTTAGACTTAGGATAGTCCAATCTACTGAAGTAAGTAAACATAATCATATGTCCGATAATATTTATTGAAAGCTTTTTCCAAATCTCAACACCGTCTATGAACTTGAGCACCTGCTATGAGCCTAGCATTATGCTAAGTTCTAGATTATTGTAGTGAACAAAGCAGACGTTAACCTTGCCATTGTGTGGCTTACAGTCCAATAACAAAGCACATAATTTTTTTTAAACAAGCAAACAAATATATATGTAGTTAAATATAAAGAAAAAACATTTTCTATGGCAGAAGCTAAGTGGGCAGAGAGGGCAGTGGGTATACCTTGAGTTGTGTTCACTCAAAGTCTTTCTAAGTGGAAACATTTTAGCTGAGACCCAACTGAGAAGAAGGTAATCATGCAGTGGGCACTAGGCCAAGAAGTATTATTGTCAGAAGGAATAGCAGATGTGCTAATAAAAGAAGGAACTTGGTGTTTTCAAGGATGTAAATGGCCAATGTGGCTGAAATAGTGTGAGCGATGGAAAGAGCTATGTGGAGGTGAGTTCAGGTGGCAAAGAAAGATCAATAACTGGAAGGGGTTTGGGGTGAAATAAGATTTTTTTTGCTCTATTTAATTTATTTAAATATCAATGCAAAAAAAATTAATAAAGAGGGAATGGATGAAGATGTAGAAAAGAAAGCAGCAGTTTCTGAAGATATGTACTGATGACTTCTCTTAGTGAAATATAATAGGCATAGCTATCCACTAGGGAGTGGTTACTTACCTCTTGGGAGTTTGGGTTGAATCGAGAAACTTAAGAAGGGTTATTGCATAGACCGGAAGAATACACTGACTACAGAAATCTCAAATGATTGGAGTGGTGCCAGTCTATCAGATTGTGTGACTTTCTTGCTTCTGTGCTAAGATTCCTGGGTTGAAATTTTGCAAGGTGGAGTGAGTAGGACAAAGAACAAAGAAGTTTAAACGATTAAAAATAGTGAACAAAATGTTGGATCATGAACTTTAGGCTGAAGAAAAACAATTGAAGACAATTGCTGTTGATACATATGTATATAAGGAGAAAGAGAAGGGGCAGTACACTGGTAGTAGATTTACTAATCTTAATAGTGGAGGTAAATGAACAAAGCAAGCTACTAAGATAAGTAATATTGGGTGAGAATAAGATGTTTGAATTAGGACTGTAAGCCAGGTGCAGAGTCTTCAATTAACAGTAAGGAAAATGTCCAGGAGCTTGATAAAGACAGCAACTTAAAAGGAGAATGGCTGGGGGTTAGCTATATGTAAAAGAAGCATGGATTTCTTTGTTAGTTTCGTTTTCCTAGGAAGTGGAGGAGGAGGAGTGATTTAAAAGTGATACTGGAAAACAAAGAGAATACCAACCAAATGTCCCAAATATTGAGGAAAAGATTCTAAGCTGCAGCTTTATTTGGTTAGGCTCAAGTGTCTACCACCTTTCAAGGGAAATTCCGTCGTGCTTTGGAGGGTGGTGGGCACTGTGGCTTTTATTAAGGTCTAAGGCTAATGGAAGCTGTAAAAACTGCAGCAATGGCTGTAGAGAGGTGGCTCTGCAGAAGTTTTTTCTGTATAAGAGATCAGGGGTGGTTACTGGGCTTTGCATCCATGATATAATGGAGTGAAAAAGCAGATTATAGAAATAGGATAAATAGCACAATCCTATTTACATAAAATTTTGTATAGCTTATCCCAAATTCTTTTCTAACACTAATTCAGGAGATGTTAATTTAGCTTCCAAAAACCTAGTGATATGCAGTCAAATAAGCTCATGAAAGACTGCAAACTAAATCCCCTTCTTAGATTATCTAAGAGATTCACAGTATACATTAGTATTTGAAAGGCTGTGAGGGAAATGCCAAACATTTTTGAAATACATAGTAATAATAATCCTCTTTACATTTGTTTATTGGTAAAACTCTTCTTTTTAGAATCAAAAACATTTTTATCAGCATACTTCTTAACATCCTGCAATCGTTTTTCTCAGTAAGAAACAGGACTGGTATAGAGAGATGTCTTACAGGATATTCACCAAACTGTTAACAATATTTGCCTCTGGGTGGTGGATTCCAGATAAGTTTTTTTTTTATTATTATTCTTTGTATGTTTTATACGTTTGAATTTTTATGATGAACAAGAGTCTTTTTTTTTTTTTTTTTTTGAGATGGAGTCTTGCTCTGTTGCCTAGTGCAGTAGTGTGATCTCGCCTCACTGCAGCCTCTACCTCCTGGGTTCAAGCGATTCTCCTGCCTTGGCCTCCTGAGTAGCTGGGATTACAGGCGCACACCACCACACCTGGCTAATTTTTTTGTATTTTTAATAGAGATGAGGTTTCACCATGTTGGCCAGGCTGGTCTAGAACTCCTGACCTCAAGTGACCTGTTTGCCTTGGCCTCCCAAAGTTCTGGGATTACAGGCATGAGCCACTGTGCCTGGCCTGAACACTTGAGTCATTTTTATAACAAGGGAAGGGATTTCAAATTATGGGCCTAATCATTTGGTAATAAAATAGTAAATTCTTACCTTATATCTCACATCATATTATATTTCCATAGAGTTAAAGAGATAAATATAATAAATGAAATTATTAAAATAATTGCAGAAAATATGAATGAACGTCTTAAATTCTTGGAGTTGAGAAATAGCAATGAGTATACCTCATGCTCAGATCTAAATGCCATTCTCCATTCAAAGGCACTGGGACTCTTTGGAGAAATGGTTGATGGAAGAGAAGGGAAAAGATATGCCTGGAACATCTTTTTATGTGTAGAAGTTCTTAAAGAATGATGATGGCATATCAAAAGGACATAGAAGCCAGCCCAAAGGAGTTCTCACTGGGCATGTTGGCCAATTTGAGCATCAAAATAAATAATGATAGTAATGGATTTAATAAAATAGGAAGCTATAAGTACATACTGATATAAATAAATAAGTGAATAAATTGAAAGTTTTTTGAGGTATAAGATAACTTACATAGCCAGAAAGTACCATCCCACAAAATACTTATTAACTACAAAGGGGAAAAGAATAATTTTACAGTGGAGAAGAGTAGAAGAATTGCCTTAATCGAGTTAACATCACCAGTAGTGGGGGTGATCAAAAGCATGTATCACCAGATAATACGCAATGAGAACTCAGCAATATTTCTGTGATATTTCCACCAAAAATTAATAATTCAAATCTAATCACGAAGAAGCATCACACAAATCCAAATTGGAAACATTCAACCAAACATCTGGACTATAATCCTCAAAAGTGTCAAGATCATGAAAGTTAAGGTAAATCTAAGGAACTTCCATATTGAAGGAGACTGAAGAGAACAAATGACAACTGAATACAACAGGTGATTCTAAACTATTTCGTTTTGCTGTATAGGATGATATTGGAACAACTGCTGAAACTTGAATGGGGTGTGAGGATTAGATGGTAGTCTCAGTTTCCTCCTTTTACCAGTATGCCAGGTCAGATGGCTGTATTGTTCTCCTCTAGAAGAATGTCCTTGTGTGTAGGAATCATATCCTAAATTATTAAGAAGTGATAACTCATCAGGTCAGCAACTTACTCTCAAGTGGAATGGGAAAAAAAAGATTTTTTGTTCTATATTTGCAACTTTTATGTAAGTTTGAGATGGTTTCAAAATTTCAAAAATCACAAACATACATGCATATATTTCATTAAATTATGGTTATGTTTAAATGGGTAAGAAAAAATTGAATACCCTACCTCAAAACAGGCAAAAGGTTAACGTTAAGAGGATGTTCTCAGAAAAAGATACAGAAATGACCAATAAATGTCACTACATCAAAAGAAATGTAAACCAGAACCAAAGAGATAGCACTTAGCATACAGTAGCTGGCATAGTAAAGGGTTAATGAATTTTAGCCATCATAATTGTTATTTCTGTTTATATGTTTGAAATTTATCATAAGAAACATGTATTTTTATTAAAAGATAAATCAATAAAGTTATTTTTACTTTGAAAAAAATGTAACTACTTGGGCAAATATTTTTTATCTGAGCACAATCAGCTTTTTTTTTTCCCTATCCCACTTTTTCATTTAAGAAAAGTTTATTTGGAGATCAGTTCTCCTTAGATGTAGGCCCCTAAAAGAACAGTGGCTATATTTCATGTTTCTCACATACAACTTAGCTCACTTTTGAATGTGAGTTAAAAGATTTGATAACATATTGTCCTTATTGCTACTCACTGAGCAAGTGGCAATTTTGTATTAGTCCCATCCCTTCATACCTCTTTAATTGCATACCTTGTTCCATCTAGTCATCCCACCCAATCACCTTCCATCCTGCAACTGTAGTGTTACTATATTATATTGACTTCATGGGGATTGATCATAACTAAGTTAATGAGAACTGATTTTTCTGTCAAGTACTATTTTTATTTTTTCATATTACATTTGTTATCTCATTTAATTCTTCAAAAATCCTATGACATTAATAGTATCCCCAGTTTGAAAAGAAGGAAATAGAAACAACAGATTTAGTTTACTTAAAGTTACACAGGGACTAAAACTCAAGGGACCCCAGACAGCCAAACTACTCTTGAAAAAGACCAAAGTTGGAAGTTTTATACTTTCTAATTTCAGAACATGTTACATAGCTACAGTAATTAAAACATTGTGGTATAAAGTAAAAATTGCGTATAAGGACAGATACACAAACCAATAGAATAGATAGCCCAAAAATAAATTTTGGTATATATGGTCAAATAATCTTCAACAGGGTACCAAGGTCACTCACAGGGACTGTTTAACAAATGGGAAGACTGGGTATCTACATGCAAAAAAATAAAAATAAAAATGAAGATAGATCCTTGTCTTACATCATATGCAAAAATTAAAATGGATTAAAGACCTAAACATAAGATTCAAAACTATTAAAATCCTGGAAGAAAACATAGGGGAAACATTTCATAATCTTGGATTCGGCCATTATTTCTTGGATATGACACCAAAAGCACAAACAATAAAAGCAAAAATAGACAAATAGGATGACATCAAACTTAAACTTTTGTGCATGAAAGGACTTAATCAACAGTGAAAAGGCAACGTAAGAAATGGTAAAAAATATTTGCAAATTATATATCTCATAAGAGGCCAATATCCAGAATAAAGAACTCCTACAACTTGACAACATAAAAACAAATAACCTGACTTTATAAAATAGGCAAAGGACTTGAATAGACATTTCTCCAAAGATGATATACAGAAGGCTAACAAGCATATCAATAAGTGCTATCACTAACCATTAGACAAATACAAGTCAAAACCACAAGATACCCCCTCACATCTGTTAGGATAAAAATAAAAAATAGGAAAGGAAAAAGTAAAAAAGAACAGAAAAGATCAAGTGTTGGTTAGGATGTGGAGAAATTGGAACCCTTGTGCACTATTGGGGTTGTAAAATGTGTAACTGCTATGGAAAACAGCATGGCAGTTTCTCAAAACCGTATGATCCAACAATCCCACTTCTAGGTATATGTCCAAAAAAATGGAAAGCAGGGATTTGAAGAGATATTTGGACACCCATGTTCATAGCAGCATTATTTGCAGTTGGCAAGAGGTGATAGTAGTGCAAATGTCCACCAACTGATGAACTGATAAACAAAATATACCATATAATGAAATGTTATTTAGCCTTAAAAATGATGGAAATGCATATTTCATATATAAATACATATGTAAAAATACATATTACAACATGAGTGAACCTTGACATTGTACTAAGTGAAATCAGTTACAAAAAGATAAATATGATTCTACTCATATGAGATATCTAAAGTAGTCAAATTTCACAGAAACCAAAAACGGAATGGTAGTTACCAGGGGTTGAGGGAAAGAGAGAAGTGAGGAGTTGTTCTTTCTTGTTTCATGGATAAGCAGTTTCAGTTTTACAAGATAAAAAAGTTCTGGAGATCTGTTTAACTTAATGTTAAGTTGTGCAACATATATACTCAAAAGTGGTTAAGATAGTAAATTTTATGTTATATGGGTTTTTTAACCACAATTAAAAAGAAAAATGGGGAAAAACAGATTGGATTTGAAAATCAGCATGTTCTGTTAATAGAAGATAAATCAAAACCAAACAAAGAAATACTCAAAGTAAAATGACAAATAAAGATATTCCAAGCCAAAAAAAAGTAAAAAAACAAAAAACACCCCAAAAGCAAAAACAAAATGAGATACTACTTCACATCCTCTAGGATAGCTAGAATTAAAGAATCAGATAATAACAAGTGTTGACAAGGATGTGAAGAAATCAAAACCATCATACACAGCTGATGAGAACATAAAGTAGTAGTCTTTTGGACTGGTACACTCTGGCGTTTCTCAAAAAGTTAAAGTTACCATTTGACCCAGAAATTCTACTCCTAGGTATATCCCCAAGAGGATTAAAACAGAACCTTTTTTTGGTACATTTATGTACAAAAACCTGTACATAAATGTTCATAACAGCATTATTCATAATAGCTCACAAGTGGAAACAACCCAGATGTTCCTCAACTGATGAGTGGATAAAAAATGTTATATCCATACAATGTAATATTTATTTCACCATAAAAAGGAATGAAGTACTGATACAGGGTACAGCTCAGATGAATCCTTTAAACATTATAGTAAGTGAGAGAAAACAATTGTCTTAGTCCGTTTTGTGCTGCTGTAACACAATACCGTAGACTAAGTAATGTATAAACAATAGAAATTTATTTCTCATAGTTCTGAAAGTTTGAAAGCCCAAGGTCAAGTTGCCAGCATGTTTGGTGTCGGTTAAGGACCTAGTCTCCACTTCCAACACGGTAGTTTGAACACTGCACTCTCCAGAGGGGAGGAACCCTGTTCCTCACATGGCAAAAGAATGGGGGAACCAGGAGAGTAAGAAAGGACTGAACTCACCCTTTTGTACTGGCACCAGTCCTCCCCATGATGGTGGAGCCCTTATGGCCAAATCACCTTTCAAAGGTCCCACCACTTAATACGGTAACAATGGCAACTAATTCAACATGAGTTTTAGAGGGGACCGTCATTCAAACCATAGTACCCTTCATAAAAGACAACATATTACATGATTTCGTTTGTGTGAAATAATAATATGAAATATAGAGAGGCAGAAAGTACATTAATGGTTCCTTAGGGCTAGGAGAATTGGAGGGAGTTGATAAAACAGGTATGAGATTCCTTTTTGAAGGAATGAAAATATTCTAAAATTGTGGTAGTACTTAAATAGCTGTCAATATACTAGAACTATTGAACTGTAAACTTTCAGTGGGTGAATTGTATGGTATCTGAATTCTATCTCAATAAAGTTGTTACCAAAAAAAAGAAAACAGACCAATTGAATTTAGCCATTGGAGGTCATCAGTCACCATAATAAAAGCAGTTTTAATGGATGGGATGGGGGTGGTCACATACTACTTGGAATGGATTTAAGTGAAAATGTAAGGAGAGGATTGGAGGCACTGAATTTTAGAAAATTTAAGGGGTTTGGTGCAGAAAAATAGAGTAGTAGCTGGTAAATGAGATGGGACAAGTGGTGGTTTTATTTTTTCAAGGGAGAGGTAACAGTATGTTTATATATTATAGGAAACAATCAGTAGAAAAGGAGAAGTTAATAATGGAGGAGAGAGGAGAGAATTGCCCAAGTGATATTTTATGGTATGAGGCCCGTGCACAAGTGGAGGTACTGGGTTGGTATAGGAGTTTAGTTAGTTCATATATGGCAGCCTGTGAGAAGACAGAGTATATATTTGGCTACACTTGCTGAGAATGTGGTGTCTTAGTCTGTTCAGGCTACTATAACAAAAATACCATAAACGGCAGCTTATAAATAACAGAAATGTATTTCTTATGGTTCTGGAGGCTGTGAAGTTCCAAGATAAGGGTGCCAGCATAGTCAGATTCTGGTGAGGGCCCACTTTCTTCATAGATAGGTGTCTTCTCTGTGTAACCTCGGGCATGGCAGAAGAGGAATACAGGTTCCCATGGACCTCTTTTAAGACAGTGTTAATCTAATTTATGAGTGCTCCACCCTCGTGACCTAATCACCTCCCAAAATTTTCACCTCTGTTTTTTATTGTTTTTTTTTTTTAACTTTTAAATTCAGGGGTGTAAGTGCAGGTTTGTTACATAAGCAAACTTGTGTCATGGGGGTTTGTTGTACAGATTATGTCATTACTCAGGTATTATGCCTAGTACCCATTAGTTATTTTTCCTGATCCTCTCCCTCTTCCCACCCTTCACCTTCCAAAAGGCCCCAGTGTGTGTTGTTTTCCTTCTTGTGTCCATGTGTTCTCAAGTTCTCACCTTTTAATACTGTTGCATATTAGGGCTCAACATACAAGTGTTGTGGGGACATGAGCATTCAAACCATAGCAGGTAGAAAATGTGTGCTAGGTGTCCCTTCTGGCTGTTTCTGTTTGCTCAGTGAAAGGTTATAAACTGATAATGAAGATGGAGGAAGAGATATTGGAGGTTTCAACAAAAAAAGAAAAAGAGAAAGTTTGACATTGTCATCTACGAGAGTGAGGATATGTATAGTGGGAATAGCCTTAAGGGCCTATTGAGGTTTGTGGTCATGAAATTAAAGTCATACCAGTCTGTTTCTCTGGCCATTTTTAGCTACACTGAGGCAAGTGTGGAATAGACAGAGAGTTGTGTTTAACAAGAATAGCAGTAAGTGTAACAAAGCAAGAGAAGAGCAAGGAAGTGAGGATAAGGATTGACCATGGATTGAGATGGTTGATTAATTGAAAGAGCTTATCAAAGCAGATGAGTGAAAGGTGTGGTAGACAATGATATAGAGATCTCAGCAGGGTCAAATGATTGCATATGGGTACTAGGTGGAAAGAAAGTAGTGGTTATGTAGAGGGGTGTGCATGAAATTGAGATTATAGAGGTATGGCAGTTATTGATAATTACATGGTCTAAAAAACAACCATGGGGATGATCAACTTAAATAGAATGGAGATAAGATTGTTGGAAGAGAGATCAAAAAACTGAAAGGCCAGAGTGTTAGAAAGGTGAGTCATGACCCAGAGTTGGGTAGATGATAGCAACAGTGAAGGGTAGTAGGAGACATAGTCTAAAACCTTGTTTACATCAGTAATTAAAGGAAGTCAGAGTGATGTCAAGCTGAGTTATTTTTCATGAAGGATCATAACCCCTCTTAATAGTATCCCTGTCAGAACATGGATTGCTTAGACCATACATGTAATTTGTGCATCCTCATAGTTCTTAGTATTTTCCTAGCTGTGGCTCAGAGGTTTCTGCTGGTCATTGTTCTTCTTGGTGCCCTTAATACATTCCTACACTTTATATGTTCTTAGTTGAACATCCATGGTGAAGATAATCAAACTTAGTATTCTTAGATGAAAATCATCAGAGGAGAAAAATCAGTAAATGACAGCTTTCAGGGTAACAGTAATTAAATTTTTAACTTGAAAATTACTTGTGAATAGACTTCACAGTCTCTATAGTCACATGCAAATTATATGCTAGTATAACTTTAACTCAGCAAACTATTTTATACAATTAGTTGAGACACTTGGTATTTTGCCTACTGCTTACAAGGGTATCTCACTATTTGTCATAGATGAATACCTAAAATATATGTGTAAATAGAATTTTGGTAATACAAATCATACTTTCTCATTAATTTGCATAATAATGTCAAAAATGCTTCATCTTCACTTTAAATTAATCCTAATTGGGAGTGATAACAGCTTCTCGTCCTAAATGTTTCTATCAAGTAGTTAAATCAATATTTAAATATATCAGAAGTTCTTATTTTTAAAAGCCAAGCAATGACTGATTTTAATGAGAAAAATCATATTTGAACCATATGATTTCAAAGTCAGAATGGACAACATAGATTATCTAATGCAATCCCTGGCTTTACAGATGAGAAAATTTCGAAGACCAGAACAGAAAATTTAATCAATTTACCTCATACCACACATGTACATGTTGACACAGGTAGAACTAGAACCCAGATCTTAAACCTACATTCCAACTACACAATACTCATATCTAGTTTATATATTTGTAAGCATACACTTCACAGTATTGAGTTTTCTTTATACATCGTGTACCAAGTACATTGTAAGTAAGGCCTTGGTGGAGGCCTCCATCAGTGCAACTAAAAGAGAAATCTCTTCCTAAAACTATGCACCTGAATGCTTCATTTGGCTATGTTGAATGGAGCCATGTTCAGACCTCCTCTGGACCACATTACCACAGGCTTTTCATTGAATCTAGATCTCACTGTGGGGCTTTATCTTAGTATAGCCAAAAGAGCAGGTAATTTGAGTTCTTGAAAGTTTGAGTTTTAAGTGCCGTTTGTGTCTCTTAATTGTCGCACAGCCTTGGGCAAATTATTTAGCCTCAGAATGGTCTTAAAATCTCAACCATAAAATGGGGAGAATGACTATACTTAACCTCACAAGGTTATTCTATTCATCAAATGTGGTGACTGTGATACAAAAGTGTTTTGATTATTTACTATGTACCAAACACTTTATCAGTTGATATAATTAAAATCAGGTAGTCTTATTGAAAATCAACCTAAGAGCCTGTTATCTATGTATAGATTTTTCACTTATCAACAAGTTATTTTAAAATCACATGTACATGATCTTATTTTTGTAACTTAACCTTTTCACTGATAAAATATTGTCTCCTGTTACCCAAGGTTTTTTGTTGGTGGTGGCAGTGTTGTATATTGTTCTTTACTCATATTTAAATATTTTTGTATTAAACCCCTCAGTTGAAGTGACTTTTTTTCTTTTTTCTTAATTATTAAAAGATTTTTAAGTGTTTCTTTGAGGACTTTTGCTAAGTGTTCCTTTGTTTATTGTTTCCAAAACTGTAGTTTTTATCTGTTATTTATCATCTACCTGTACTTGATTTCTTTTGTAGAATACTACATCTTCTTTTGTATAATGCTACATCTGATTCTTTTTTTACAGCTAATTTTTTTCTTTCTTAATAAGATTGAATGGCAACACTACTTTTCACAGCAAAACCAATGCAGTTTGTTGATAGGAATTAAAATTATCTGATGCAAATGTGCTTTACACCTCTTGAGGAAAATTAGAGATGGGGATAGAATATTGATAAGCATGAGTTTCATTTTTTTTCTATCATCTCTAAAAAATATGAAACTTGGTCGTCAGAAAACAGGTTTACATTTGTGTCATTTGGCCCCTTTTATCCATGTTTATATATTAGTATAAAGAAATAAATTCTTACTAAACAACATGATAATATTAGCAGAAAAGCATGAATAATGCACATGGAACAATTTTACTTTTTTAACTAAAGAAAATATTAAATGCTTGATAATTTAAAGGTAAAAAGTAAAGTTCTAGTAATTGTCTTTATGTTCTTTGTATAGCTAATAGTTTTAAAGGCACATTGTAGAATCTCAAAATAGATCATTATAATATAAAAGTTGTTGAAAATATATGAAAATCAGGCAAAATAGTATACAAATTCATATAATGTGATCACAAAATGATTAGAAATGTGCCACTTTTGAAGGATGTTTTAAATAATTTGATAACGTAATCTTTGTTGAATGTTTGGAAACATTAATAAAGAAGCCAGGATCATATTTTTAACTGGGTTTACTTCTTGCCAACTCCTGTTTTATCAGTGCCTACACTACTAAACACACACACAAGAGTAAGCATCCTCAAAAGTAAAGGATTTTAGTAACAAACCAAAATTTTAGATGACAATAGAAGATATTTATTTTCAGCAAATATATATATATGTATATATATATATTACTAGAAACATTGCTGGCAAAGAAACATGGAGATTAACAGTACTTAGTATTTTATTATCAATATCATGTAAATGATTTCAGTTTTAAGTGATTTAATCCCATATATTCGAAAATTATTATTCACAATTGATATACCTAAATGTATTGATTTATTGCATTTTATATTGTTATCAAATAGTCTATTTTTCTAGAAATCTAATTAGAGGAATTTATTTTATTACTTATAAAATTTTAAGCATTGTTGATGATTGAATTGGCTTATGTCAGGGTTAAATAAGAAATTAAGAAGTATTGGCTTTGCATCTTCCTTTTTATTCTCATATCAAAGAACCCCCCTATTCTGTGCAAAAATGGTAACAATCAACAGAGTAAAAAAATAACCTATGGAATGGGGGTAAATATTTGCAAACCATATGTCTAATAAAAGGGTTCATATTCAAAATATTAAGGAACTCAAACAACACAATAGCGTGAAAACAAATAACTCAATTAAAAAATTGGATAAGGACCAAAATAGACATTTCTCAAAAGAAGCCATACAGATGGCCAACACATATATGAAAAAGTGCTCAACATTATTCATCATCAGGGAAATGTACATTAAAAAGACAATGAGGTTTCACCTCACACCTGTTAGAATGACTGTTATCAAAAAGACAAAAGTGTTGGAGATGATATGGACAAAAAGGAACCCTTGTATACTGTTGGTGGAAATATAAATTAGAACAGCCATTGTAGAAAACAGTATAGAGGTTCCTTTAAAAATCAAAAGAGAACCACCATATACAACAACCCCAATTCTGAGCATTCAGTCATTTGACACTTATGAATGGAAATATACTCTGAGAAATACATTATTGGACAATTTCATCATTGAGTGTAATTACACAAATCTACGTGGTACAGTCTACATACTTAGGCTCTATAGTAGTCTCTTGGGCCTAGCCTATAAACTTGTGCAGCATGTTACTGGACGGAATAGGCAATTGTAATACAAGTATTTGTGTTTCTAAACACAGAAAAGGTTCAGTAAATAATAGTCTAAAAGATAAAAAGGGGTACACCTGTATAAGACACTTGCCAAGAATGGAGCTTACAGGACTGGAAGTTGCTCTGGGTGAGTCAGTAAAGGGGTGGTAAGTGAATGTGAAAGCCTAACATACTACTGGATACTACTGTAGACTTTATAACACTGTACACTTACACTACACTAAATTTACTAAAAATATTTTCCTTTCTTCAGTAAGAAATTCACCTTAGCTTCTGTAACATTTTTAATTTATAAACTTTTACATTTTAAAAACATTTTTGACTCTTGTAATAACAGCTTAAAACACACTTCACACAATTCTACTAAAATATTGTTTCTTTATATTCTTATTCTATATGCTATTTTTAATTATTTTACTTTTAAATTTTTTTGTTAAAAACTAAGACACAAGCACACACATTACTCTAGGCTTGTGTAGGGTCATGATTATCAATATCACTGTCTTCTCCCTCCACATCTTTTCCCACTGGAAGGTCTTCAGGGACAGTAACACACATATAGTTGTCATCTCTTGTGATAAGAATGCCTTCTTCTGGAATACCTCCTGAAGGATCTGGTCACCTGAGTCTATCTTATTGTTAGCTTTTTTTCCCCAATAAATAAAAGGAGTATACAACAATAAATAGTATAGTAAATACATAAGCCAGTAAAATAATCATTTATTATTATTATGTACAATACATAATTATATGTGCTGTACTTTTTAGGACAGTTTGTTTACACAAGCATCACCATAAACAGGTGAGTAATATGGCTACAACATCACTAGATGATGGGAATTTTTCAATTCTATTATAATCTTATGGGGCAATTGTTGTATACGTGGTCCATCATTGACCAAAACGTCCCTATGCAGCGCATGACTGTATATCTAAAGGAAATAAAATCAGTATGTTGAAGACATATTTACACTCCCATGTTTACTATACCATTATTCACAATAATCAACATATGGAATCAACATAAGTGTTCATCAAGGGATGAATGAATAAAGAAAATGTGGTGTACACACACACAATGAACTTTTAACCTTCAAACAGAAATCTTGTCATTTGTGACAACATGGGTGAAACTGAAGGACATTATGGTAAATGAAATAAGCCCAACACAGAAAGATGAATATTGCATGATCCCCTATTATTATTATATGAAATAATAATGGTTTGGGGTAGAATTATTATTAGTGGATTAGAATGCATTGGCTGTATTTTTGATCCACTCTCCTATAACCCATAGTGACATTCATCAGATCGTTGGCTGGAATTCATTTCATAATCTGAAAGCTTGCAGATTTTACCACTTGTGCAAAGCAGATTGATCCAGATTAGAATTGAATCTACTGCACTATGTTCTGAAAAGTTGATCTAGCAGGGATAGATGTGTGTTAAGATATGAAATAGTCACAAAATTGCCCTTACAGAATATTATTTTTGCACACGTTTCCACACTCATGAAAAAAAGTGTCTATGTAATCTAAAGAATTTTCACTGAAAATGGAGAAATAACTGTATGAGAAATAGCCAAAGTACCAAATTCTTCATTATCTGGAGCTGTATTTGTTTTGTACACAACAGCATTCTTTTTGTTTGTTTTGTTCTTGCAAGATAGACACTTTTGGTTTATTGTGGCTGTTCAATTACATGTTTACAGAGATGTACCTCTATGTTTCCTGAACCACCTATCATTGATTTTGCACACTAAGCAGTCTGCTATGTTTCCTAACATTTTATATTCTTTACTGCTGCATTCATGCTTCAAATTAGATTTCATTCTTTCTTTAGGATATTTCTTCTGCCTATGTGATTGCTTACTTAGGATCACAGTAAAGCAAATACTTGCATAATTTTAAGGTCACCCACAGCTTTTACAGCATTAGTCACTTCAATGTCTATGGGATTGCTATGCTCATGACATTATCATGACATTAATGTTCAGTCATAGCACACAGATTGTCCATTATGCAGAATCTTAACTTCAGATAATGTAAAGCAGATTTTCCTCATGCTTACTGAAGATTCTTTGAGATATTTCATAGCATTTGTAAAATATTTTTAAAAAATAACATTAATGTTAGTATTTATATGAGAAATAAATTTGGTTTTCTTGTTAAATTCATCCATTTATTGTCTTCTTTTAACAAAGGAAGTGAAAATTATACTCACTTTTCTTCATGTGTCTTAAAAAATCAAGCTTTAAAATTATTATTATTTTAGAAGTTTGTTCTAAGAAAATTAACTTTGATGGAAGATGAGCTCAGGTGATCAGGACATGGATTCAGGTGTACTTGGCATAGCAGTTCATTAACTATGTGTTAATTATGTATGATTACTCCTGAAAATCTATAGTGGCTTCATCTTTTAGGTTGCTTCATTAAATCATTAATTTTCTTGGAGGTAACTAAGCCTGACATAATTAAGTTATCTTAGTCTCCACAGGTTTTTATCTTCCCATGATGTCAGGAACACTGAGCAAGTTATAATAAGGCATTGTAACTTATTCCCTGTATGTATTGACTTTATATTTTAGGATTATATAATACTATTTTGACATTCTTAAGTAATCTAATAAATGTATGCCTTTTAATTATTTACTTAATGTTTTATCATAGATTGTGCACTTCTTATGTAATAACCCATTTATGTATTTGAACCACTTCTTTTACCAACAGTTCTTTGACCCCTGGCTACACAAAGCTGCTTCAGTTTATCCAGAACATCATTTATGAGGAAGGATTTGATGGATCCAATCCTCAGGTATTAAATAGCTTCAAAGTCTTTTATAATTATTTATATAATGTTGTTTTCAAATTCTCCTGGGGGGGTGCGGGAACCCAGAAGTTTTAGAATAATAAACAGTGAACAAGCTGTTTTCAAGCACAGAACATGTACATAAGCAGAGCACAAGCAGCCTTAGTTTGACTGTTACTGTGTATTTAGAGTTTCAGCTAAGTTCTCAGTGGAGGCACATAAGACACACATGCTTTATCAACATCATTTTTAAATATGCATTTGTAGCATTTGGGATTAAGTAGCTGCATTTTGAGAATTACTTTTAAATCTGCAAGGCTTGTACTTTTCTATTTAAATTGTTCCTTTTTCTGACATTCAGGCCTTAATTTCAAATTACCTTATGAGTAAGAATTATGTTAAGATTTTATTGTATTATACTTTGTTTTATTGAATTAAGAATACATTTTTATTTGCCATATTAAATATTTTATAACAACGATTTCTCTGTAGCTCTAATTTTTAAAACTTCCTCCAAATTTCCACTAATAAAGATGTTCTGGTTAGTTTAGCTTAAACAAAGTGAGGAAGATTTTATTTCTACATATCATGCCTTTCAAAATTCTTCCACAGTGATTTTAATTGCTTTTGCTACTAAATGATTTGCATTACATTTGTATTATTTTAGTAGAAGTATTTCTAAAGCACCATTATTTTTATTGAAGAAGACAGAGAAGCTGAAAGTCTTGTTTTTGGCATTATCAGCTACATTTGTGCTCAACTCATGGATTTTTAAATATTCTTGCAAACTTTATTATTATATTTAACAGGTTTTCCATAGCAAAATAAATTATTTTTCATTTTGTTTTGATTGCCAGTTTAATTGCAGATTGAAAATACTTATGTGTGTATGATAAAGTACAGTCATTTATTTATAGGTGACTTTTCATGTATGTCATAATTTTTGTGACAGCCTTTAGTATTTAATACAATTCTATTTTGCTCAGTGTTGCTCCATTTTTGGCCCTACCTAAGATTTATGGGTACTGTGTCTTTCCTTTGGTGCCAGTGCTTGTCTGGAGAGGTAAATTGGTCCCTGACAGACACCTCTCCCCACTTGCTGTGGTAACTATGGAAACAGGCATGTCATAACAGTTCCAATGGTACAGTGTGCAGAGCTGCTCTTCTTGCAGGATGATGACACATCTTCTGAGAGTAAGAAATTTTATAGCATCCCAAAAGCAAAGGTAATAGCAAAAGGAATACACACACACACAGAGATATACCTTAAGAATCCTTAATAAGTAAGCTAGTATAGGAATAGAGTAAAACATTTGTTTTCTTAGTTGTTTATTCAACTATGAAAACGCTATTTTCAAAAAACAATTTTTTTTTCACAAAAATTGATAGATGCCAAACTGGAGCTGCTTTGGCTTTCTGAACCAGAGATTCTATAATTAATGACTTTTATAAAGATTAAACAGGGTTCAGGTAGACATTCCTATGGTGAATACCAAAACTTTTTAAATTAAAATATACCAATACGTTATTATAGAAATACACTTACAATTTTATTGCAACTAAAATATAATGAATTTTCTTATCTTTAAATTAATTGTACTGTTTGCTAAATTACTTAGTATATATATCTGTCTCAGAAACTTTAGATGAGTTCTAGAAGCCACAGAAATACGCCTATAAGGCACTACTTCAAAAAATATTATTCCTAAGTCAAAAATAATGTTCTGACATTGAAATAAATGTTACGTTTTTAAAGAAAATTTTTATCTTTTTTTAACATGTTTTCAAATAAACAACTAATTTGAGACAACATATAGAAATAGACTCTAAGGAACAGAATATTGTATACTACCTTATAATTAGCCTTGGTAGTAAGTAAAGTAGTGTAGCTCATCTGTAAAAATAATTAGAGTGCAGACATTTACAAATTGAGGTCATAATTTCATTTAAGTTGTTATTTTTAAATATCTTAGAAATATACGATAAAAATGAAATTTGAACATGGATTTTACTTAGAATACCAGATTAAATATTTTGGATGTTCTCGTAGGAATAAAACTATTTATTGTACAGCTAACAAGGTTCTTTTTTTTAATCTTATGCCACACAGTATGCCCCATTATTATATGGCATAGCAAAGGAATTATATATCCTAAAGGACACAAGAGATTTATAATTCAGCCTTTGTTTTTGCAATTACCATTATATTTTTTATAATATAAGTGAAGTATTATGTTCAATTATATCTGTTGTGCTGGGTACCCACCTCACTTAAATATCTTATCTCTCATTCATTTTTTGGCTTAATATTTTCATTCACTTGATATACATATATCAGTGTATCTGTCAAGAGTCATTAAACCTCTGTAGTTCTCCTAATTTCATACCTAACAGCATTTTTGTTATAAACTTTTGTCAAGTACTTTTTAATACAATAATAGATAATGGGACAGTGGGTTAAAATACTGTTGATCTTTAGTTTCTGAAATGTTAACAGAGAAAACAATATTATCCTGCTCTCCTTTTACCTTCACGTTTCATTGTACTATCTAGATTTTTTTTTTTTTGTATGTTTCTCTCCCTTTTTCCAGAATGCTCTTTCTGTTGGGAATCTAACATGTTTGTTATCATGAGATAACAAATTTAGAGATAGCAAAATGAACTTTAAATTCTTGCCATTTTACTTAAATTCTGAGGTTTTAAATAATAAAAAAAAAGAATAACCCATCATATTTTACAGATATCTTACACTAATTCACCAGAAATGTATCTATACTTCTAACCTAAGCCCTGGTACATCTCATTACTTCATTTCATTCAAGTAATGCAGAAATAAAAAGAAAACAATTTTTGTGGACCATTGAGGATGATAACATAGGGTGTCTTAGGTGGTTGTCTATCATAACTTTAACACAATCATTTAAAAAATTGAACCAGCTGCCTACATAGTACAATCATGTTTTAGGTCCTTAGAGTCAGGAAGTTTTTTTCTAACGTGCTTATTCTAAAATCCTTTTTTTTTTTTTTTTTTTTTGTAATTTCATTCTTATAGTCTTATCCAGGCCATTATATCCCTTCAATTGTATTGAATTATAGAGCAACAATGTTATCTTCTCTCCTTTTCATTTTTTTTTTTTAATGGAGTCTCACTCTGTCACCCAGGCTGGAGTGAGGTGGGGCAATCTCAGCTCCCTGCAACCTCCGCCTCCCAGGTTCAAGCAATTCTCCTGCCTCAGCCTCCCAAATTGCTGGGACTACAGGTGCGCACCACCACACCCAGCTAATGTTTGTATTTTTAGTAGAGACAGGGTTTCACTACGTTGGCCAGGCTGGTCTCAAACTCTTGACCTTAGGCGATCTACCCTCCTCAGCTTCCAAATGTGCTGGGATTACAGGTGTGAACCACAGCGCCTGGCCTCTCCTTTTAATTTAAAATGAATAAAACTGGCTGGATGCAGTATCTAACACCTGTAATCCAAATACTTTGAGAGGCTGAGGCAGGAGGATTGCTTTAGTCCAGCAGTTCAAGGTCAGCCTAGGCAACATAGCAAGACCCTGTCTCTACAAAAACAATAAAAGAAAAATTAGCTAGATCTGGTGGCACATGCACGTAGTCCCAGCTACTCTGGAGGCAGAGGTGGGAAGATCATTTGAGCCCAGGAGTTCGAGACTACCATAAGCTATAGTAAGGCCACTGCACTGCATCTGGCTAACAGAGAAAGACACTGTCTCAAAAAAAAAAAAGAAAGAAAGAAAGAAAGAGAAAACAAAGTCCTAAGTAAAGTGTGTGTTTTGTCCAGAATCATACATCTTCTTAGTTACATAGTCCCGACTGTAATTCTCTCTTATTCATTTACTAGCTTATGTTCCTTTAGGCTTTAATCTTCTAACATTTCAGTGTTGTATTCATTTTTCTTCCTTTCCATGGTCAATAAATTCTGCTTGAAAAAGGAATACACAAATTCAGTTTTCGTTTGTAATATCAGGGAAATAGATATATTGTGTTGGGCAATAACTAGTTGGTTAATAAATTTTATCAGTGGTATTTTATAGCAATAGCAAGTGATACATTTTAGGAATTTGTTTCATCAGAAATCACTTGTAAAGTAGCACACATTCCAAATTATGGCTTTAAGAGCAAACTTACTTTTCCCATCAATTCTAATAATGAATTCTCAATTATTTGCACATGCCAGATTTTGTTAACGCCTTCTTCTTTTGCCCAGAAATTTTGCTGAATTTCTAAGGAAAGTATTTACAAAACATTTATTTAGTTAGAATAACCCAAACAGTAGAATTTATTATAAACACATCTGTTGTTAAATGTTTATTCACAGTGATGTATTCACAGTTTAATTGTTTTTAAATGTTCTTTTCCCAAGAAATACAGTCACTTATTGTGACCTTACTGTCAGTAGGCTCAGGTTCTAAATGTTCACCTGTTAAATTTTACGAAGAGTGTTGAACTTAAATTATTATTTTAAGAGCAGCTTCAAGAAGAAAAACCAGAGGCAAATGTAAAATATAAAAACAAAAAGTCATGTATCTTTAAGCTTTTTTCAAAGAAAAGATCAGGCAGTAGGTAGGATAAAATTAAATAAGAAATATTGAACAATTTATAGTTTACTGAAAGACAGAATTTTCTAATACTGAGAAGGGATTTGCAAGCGTTCTAGTTTAGATTTCATCATTATTATCTGTTTTATTAAATATTTTAAGTGCATTAAATATAATTCTTAGAGTTGTTGCTGTTAAAATTTAGATACAATTTAAAGCTTAAGGCTTATGATACTCTTCAGATTTTTCAAAAGTTAAAGTTATTTTTTATAATCTTGTAATCTAAACGGTTTCATTTATACTGCTTTATGTACTAATAGTACATAAAAATTTTTAACACATCTATTGACATTGTCTCCCTGATGTTGTAAAGATAAGAACTGACAGATAAAAGTGGTATTCTATTGATTAACAAAACTTCATATGTTTGCTTTTTTCCCACTTTCTTTTAGAAAAAACAGAGAAACATTTTAAGAATAGGAATTCAGAATCTTGGCTCACCTTTATGGGGAGACGATATCTGCTGTGCAGAAAATGGTGGCAACAGTCACAGCCTTACCAAGTTCCTCTATGTTCTCCGTGGTCTTCTGAGAACCTCTCTTTCAGCCTGCATCATCACAATGCCAACACATCTGATCCAGGTAAGAACTTTCCAGAACTACTTTTTCATAATTCATAGTAATATAGTATGACATTGTGGTTTTAGTTTGCATTTCCACGATAACTAATGATGTTGACCATCTTTTCATGTGCTTTCTGGCCATTTGCATGTCTTCTTTTGTCTGTCTTTTGTCCATTTTTTATTGATAGTCTCATTATCAATTTGTAAAGTTCCTTGATATTTTAGCTACAACTTGGTAATAATTTTCCTCCTATGACTTACTTTTTCTATTTTCTTAACAGTGTCTTTTGAAGAGCTAAAGTTTTCAATATTGATGAAGTTTAATTTATAAATTTTTTAATGGTTAGTGGTTTACCTCCCTCACACCTCCAATCTTGACAGTCTTTTTCTCTTGTGTTTTCTTCCAAACATTTTATAGTTTTTTCTTTTACTAATGAATCAATGTATTTGCATTTGAATTTTTTCTACAGTTTTAGTTCATGTTCTGAAACAGCTTTTAGTTTCTTTAATTAATATTCTAATGTAAAGTATATGTTAACATTAGTATAGTTAAGTACATATTGTCTGCCTCAAGCATGTGATTTCATATAATCTTATATATCTAATACATTGTAGTCTCCATAGAGGGAGGGCCTGATATTTATACTTTTCTTTATAGGCTTTATGGTAATAACATAATATTAAACGTGGTTTTAAAATTCTTAACACAGTACCTAGGCTTTTCCTAGATATTCAATAAATGTTAAATGAATATTGCATCTTTATTATAAAGTTATGTAATCTTAGTATCTCTGTTCCAACATACCCAGACCCTACCTGCAAATAGCAAATTTATTAAAATGACATTTAGTTACATTCATTATATACAGCATATATAGCAAATATGACTGAAAAGTGTGACAAATGAAAAGTGAATTTAGCTAGATGCAGTGCCTTACACCTGTAATCCCAGCACTTTGGGAGGCTGAGGCAGAAGGATCACCTGAGGCAAGAAGTTCAGCCAGGGTAACATAGCAAGTCCCCATCTCTACAAAAAATTAAATTAAATTTTAAAAGAAGTGAATTTGGTCTCCTTGGCCAGTAGAATTTATTTATTTATAAAAGGCAGCAGAGGATAATTCGGTTTTCCTTGAAGGGCTTTTTATACATTGTATCTGGACCTAAATTATTATTATTAGTTTACAGTTGCAGACATATCATAAGGAGACTCCTTTCTCTAATCATGCTAGACATTGTACACATACTTGTATTGCTTTCATTGTTAATAAGTTATCATAAAGTTAGTACTCGAATAATAGTTTGGGTAGACCTGGTGAGCTTTTTATGATAAATAAACATGAAACAGACTTATCAGATACTGGTGAAAATACTACTACTTATACTACTACTACTACTGTTCTATTACTACAACTATTTATTAGCCATGTACTACATCCCAAGCACTTTACAAGTATTATGTCCTTGAATCTTCAGTGCTACCCTGTGAAACGGATAGTTTTTACCTCTGTTTCCATAGGGTCACCCAGTTAATAAGTAGCAGGCCAGTGTTCTTCCCTGACTTCAAACCTTATCACCCTCACCATTAGGTTATATGGCTTCACTAATCATCACAAAAACCCTGCAAGATAGCTGTGATTTCACCCTTTGCAAAGACAACTAAACTGAAATTAAATGATTATCCAATATCCCATATCTGTTGTACATTTTAAGCTGGTATTCAAGCTCAGATCTGGTTAACTCTAAAATTTAAACTCTTTACCCTCTGTCACACTATATCTATGTGTCCTGAATTATTAACTACCTTTGATGACACTAAGTTTCTATTAGGAAAAAAAAGTTACTGGCTAACATTGTAATTATTCCATATTTATTAAGAGAAAATTATTATTGTAAAATATTTGATAAATTAGTACATATAAAAGATTAAACAAAAAGTTCCATTCTAGACAAGAGAGAAAAAAGATGAAAATATGCTTCCTTTTGCATAATTGCAAAGCAAACAAAAACAATTATGAAAAAAATATATGTACATATGTAACTTTAAATTTTATTCCAAAGGGGCCTCTGTGAGAAAACAGAAAGAAAGAAAAGGAAAACACTTTTTAAAAGCCATTTTGTTGGTGAGCATCTTTATTACTTAAGGAAGAGATTCCCATTGCGGATTTCTGTGACAGTGAATCCTGTACCCTCTGTTTAAGGGAACAGCAGATTCTATCAGATGACCTCCAATCAGCCTATCTAGATAACTGATTAAATATTAAGTGAATGATATAGTGATCTGGATGTCTGAACCTGAAACAATATTTTGACTTTGATACTTTACAGGTATATTTCAGCCCCTGTATAACTGGAAGAGAGATTAAATTTATGCTTCTTAACATAGCAGTAAAGAGACTTCTTTGAAATACACATAGCAAAATATAGGGTTAGATTTTGGTAATGAGTATAAAGTTATATAGTGTGACAAAGAATTAAGACATATTCCTCAAAACAGAGAATGTCTTTTTTTAAAAAACTGCACAACCTTCTAAAATTTTTCCAATTTTCAATCTCTCATTCCTAGACGGTTTTGCAAAGTTATCATATAGTAGTCTTCTGGCCCTAATACCAATGGAGTTATAAAAAACAAATAAATTTTCCCTTGCTCTTTGAACATAATGTCTGACCATATATTTGTTTTTATATGAAAATGTTTAGGAGAAAATATAAAACTTGTACTTGTTCAAACCCATCATTATATAAATATGAAGTAAAACTTTTAATAACTTTTAAAGTCTGTCAAGGAAAATCAGTCTTTTGGCTAAGGAAAGAGAATAAGAATTGCAAGCAGTATGCTTAGAAAGGTAATCAAAGATGTACGAATACATATAACCAGGGCACTGTGAGTTTATTTAATAAAAAGTTACGTGGTGATTACTATGGGCCAGTTGCAGTCCTAAATGCTTTTCAAATATCAACTCATTTAATTCTCATAATAACCCTGTATGGTTGGTACTGTCATTATCTTTTCCCAAGATCACACAGCTAATGAGTGGCAGAATTTAGACTTAAGTAGTCTACCTCCTATTACCATAATCTTAACGCCACTGTGCTGTGCTACTTGTTCAACATAGATACTAGAGTCAAAATTTAGAAACAAACTGTGCACAAAGTAGCATTCAATGATAGAAAGAACCTGGGATCTTAGAGGCAGATGGATCCAACTAGTTTCATAGTCTTAGTCAAGTCTTAATTTTTTCAGCCTCAGCTTCATCTGTGAAAATGGAGCAAAAAGTATCCAGTTAAGAGGATTAGTAATAACATGTACTTAAACAGTGCTGGCACATAGTAGGCATTCAATATATGTTAGCAGTTGTCATCTTCACTATTATTACTTAAACAGATCTCCAAAATTGAGGATTTGAACAGAGATCAGGCTACAAAAAATAAGATATAAAAGTCTATCAAAGCAATAGAAATCTCCAGCGGCCTCTTTTTACGAAAAACACTGACAGGATCTTCTCACAGGTTAGGCCTGAGACAGACCAGGAGGCATAGATAAAGTCAGTTGGCCATCCAAATATTAGTAGCATCACCATGTTGTAACAAGACTCTTTAAACATCATACATCACCTTCCTGTCCACTATGACCAGTGCCACCTCTGGAGATTGTAAGTTAGGGTTTAAATGGTGATTGAATGACTGTGGGTAATTTAGCTTATACACTTATTTAACAAATAATGCAGGCACTGTTCTAGGCACCCATAGGGATACAGTAGCAAACAAGACAAACAAGATTCCTATTCACATGGAACTTTTTCAACAATGTAAAAGATAGGATGGAACAGAAAAGTAGTATATGTGAGTATATGAATACTTGAGCTTGGGGATGGTAGTAGAGTGGTTTTGGGCAGAAATAGAAATGTAGTTGGATATCCTTGAAAATTTTATCATACATATAGTTGGGCATGTATAGATAATAAAATTGTGGTACCTTTATTTGAGTGCATTATATAAATTAATATTAAAGGTACTTTGTATAAAATATCCTTATTTCTTGAATTGTTAAACCAGCCAATCGGTGTTCTTACTTTAGTTATTAGCATTCTGTCAGACTTGTATAGTAATGATTAGTTACCCTTTATTGTACTTTTGGCATGCTTCCCATGTTTAATTTCATTGTAGGGGAAAGAACACATAGTTAAGGAAATTGCAAAGAGAGGGAAAAGTTAAAATAGGGAAAATAATGACATAGATTCAAAACTGATTTTAACTTATTGTTATAATAAGACTTTTGTGAGTAGAATGAAGACTTATTTTTTAATTTGCATTTGAAATGTTTTATGTTCAGTCCCACAACTTTGAACTTGAAATTTCTTATTTCCTTCAGGTTGAAGATTATTTTCTTTAATGCCACAGGAAAAAAATGGCAAGCATACTTTGGAACAAGTATATAAAAATAAATTCTAAATATCTGTTAAGAAAACACAAAAATTGTTCAACAAATATATTATGAATGTCTTAAGTGTATATGCATATAATCTTAAACAATTTTCCCTTTGAAGTAATATTATTACTCATATTGTCTCTTGATAGAATATAGTTTTAGTATCTGCCCAAAGACATTGAACTAGAAATGTGTGTGAAAATGGCTAAGTTAAATACAGACTTTGTTACATGCTGAACTGTGGAGTAAAGTGTCATTAGAAGAAGCAGAACTACGGACGGCTCCCCTATATTCCAGCATTACTCAGTTCCCAGATCCCTGCTGTGTAGTTGTTCCACTCGCCAAGAAGCCTGTTAAAGAGCCCCCAAGAGCATGTGTACAGCCCTCCATGTTAATAGTTAATTGGTGAGGATGGCAAGATGAGAGGACAGCCGAACATGTGGTCTCTCAGACTCAAGCAGTAGACAGACCTTTAGTTATAATAACAGCAGCTGCTCACATTCTCACAACTCAACTGTTCAAAACTCTGTTGTTGAGTGAAGGAGGTTGTCGTGGATTGAAAGAAGAAAAAAAGAAAAGGTTACTTCTAAGAAAAGTAACTAAAACACTATATTTAAACTCTTCCTACATATTATTATAATTATAAGAATATTATTGCAACTTTTAAAAACTTTGGTGTAAATACCCATATTAAAGGTTATTATATTTTGGCTACACTCAGCATTGTGCTGCTTGTCCCCCTTTTACTGTTAGAAACAGAAATGTTTTTGTACCCTTTGAAACTTTTTAATGAGTTATCTTTTTCTTTTGCAAAGTGGTAACTTTAAAGCAGTTACAATAGGATACTGTTTGACTTCCATATCTAGCAAGATATGAAACAATAATTTGTTGTTCTGTAAATGGGAATTGGCTTACCACTAGCAAAATTTGTCATCCACCTCCAAATTATGCAAACATTTTGTGGCTTTTGAAAATAGGTAATTTTATTTTCAATTCCCAGTAACAGTTGTGTGCTTGAAGAAAATGGTGACCAATAACACTTATTCTTTTTGGAAATAGAAACTTAGTTTTGTGCCTTATGATGATTTTATTAGTGAGGTGAAAAGAAAATAAATTTCCCCTTGTTTATGCATTTTTTAGTATAATCTGTGGCAAGTTGTTTTTGATTTGTATTTTTTAAGGCACTTTTACCTAAAACTGTCAGGAAATAAATATCGAAACACTTAAACTAATTAATAAAATTAGAAATGGAGAAAGTTATACCGTTCTCACAGCATTTTTTTCAAAAAGAAAATTTACTTATTATTGCTAATCTTTATTCAAGCTGTCATAGTCTGCACTTTTAAGGAATTTTAAAATATAAACAACAATAATGCAAGAATGAAAACTCCTTTGACATTCTGGATCATAGAATATGTCAGTATGTTTTTTCATTGTATAATAATTTTAAGTATCGCCAGAGTTTAATGTACTTGTCTAGAGAACAGTAGTTGGTAAACTATTTAGCTTTCCTTTATTCAACCAAATTTCAGATTTGAAACTAGCCTATAGCATATTTTCGTTTGTCATCATTGACACTTGATCAATTAACAGCCTTATTCAATTTTTGTCATATACCCACTGTTTTATAATAATTTGATCTGTAGAATTTTTTCCCAGCTATCTCATTGAAGAAAACTATTACCAGCATGTTAGCTTATACCAAGGAAAATTCATTTTCTGATGAAAAGGAGGGAGAAAGGGCCTTTTTAAAATATGTCTCTTGAAAAATGAATGAGATTTTATTTAGTGTGTTATTTTAATTGATGTGTTTTCAAATTAATCTTCTATAACATTAGAAGATTTGAACCTACTGAAGTGAATGATACAGTATGTTTCTATGTAGAGAAATTCAGAACAAACCTTTTCACATCCATAAACTTTTTTGTTCATGCTGAGTATTTTAGCAGCTAAACTCTAAGTCAAGCAATGGACCGCTTTAGAACTAACCACTAATATGGGATTATGAAATGTGGACTCCAATGGCCTTGTGAATTTCTCTCAGTGTGAAATCTTTTATTCTTAAAACAAGAACTAAGAATAATTGCATGGTGAAGAAAAATATACTTTTGTGAGTTTACAGCTATAAATTTTGGGAAAATATTTTTTATCTAATTGTTGATATGAGCATACCACCACCTTCAGTCATCTAACTTTATTTCAAATGATCTTTTTAAATGCACTTTATTAAGAAGAATATTTAGGGATGAAAATTACAGATTAATCTCTTGATCATAGCTACAATTACTAAAGGATAAAGCCAGATATTCAGAGTGTCATTTTTTATGAATTCTTTTCTTAATCAGAATATTCTTAACTGAGAATCTGCCTTTAATGTTTTCAGATCTTCTTAACGACTCTGAAATTGATTATAAGAAATTTACATATTTAAGAGTTTAAAAAGAAGCAGTTTTTAAAATGAGCTAAATTATATTATACCCATTTCAGTTTTACATCATATTTATCAAATTCCAGTGACTTTGTGTCAGTATAGTAAGCTGTAAACAGAATCAGTTTTTCTTTAAAATAACAAATAGTCTGTGTTTCAGTCCTTCTACCATAGACTTTGGACTTATAATTCTTACAGCTCAAGCTTTTTTTCTTGTTTCAGACTACACATGCTGATACCCGGTTAATTTTTAAAGTCACATCATAGCTTGTATGCGTTATACATATATATTTAATTTACTTTTTTGGACAAGGATGATTGAAACTTTTTACACAAACTCTAAATTATCTATAAAGTTCTGTCTATATTAAGCATAGTAGTATATGTACAACTTTGTGTGAATATGCATATTGAATAAGAACAGGATATATTTTAAATTGTCAGTAAGGATATATTTTAAATTGTCATTTTCATCTTTAAAAGAGAAGTACGATTCAGAAACCTTTCATTACACTTAATCTAACCAAAACATATTCAGTAAACCATAAAAAAAAAATTTTGGTTTAAAATATTTTTCCTTTCTCTAAAATAACTTTGTGATGTTCTTGTTCATACTGTTATTCATTCTGTAGTTCCTATAATGGTAGTAGTTATTAGCTAATGGGCTATTTAGGGCCAAACTTTTCAAATGTATCAATGATATAAATAGTGAAATGTCTCATCACGGTATGGAGATTGAGTCATCTGTTTGGACATATGGAATCTTTGGCTGCTGGACTGCATCGTCTTTATAATGCCCAGTGTCCAAGGATGGACACAACTGTTCTGGGAGCAGAAGGGGATGTGGGGAGCCCTGTGTGTTCAAGCTACATGAATATGGTAGGAGAAAAAGAGGGGAAATGATCTTTTACATTATTTTTATCATAAACTATCTTCTATATCACTTTTTGTGTATAGAAAACAAGTACAACTTTATTTAATTTTTCATTTATTTTACAAATAAAATTACTAAATTTTTTTCTTTGGCATTGTAAGATATCTGAAAAATACCTGTGAGAAAACATGAGTTTTGAATTATTCCTATTTATATACTTGGTTACATACTTTCCCTTAAAGAAAGATTACCGTCATCAAATGTGAATGATACTTACTTTTTAATGTTGAGACCAAACATGCTTGTAAACAATTACAATTTAAAGCTGTTTAAGTACCAGGTCAGATATTATGTCCTAGTGTTATGTTTTATCCCTTTCCTATTAATTACATTATTATTGCTATATGAAGAGTTCTTGCTTCTTTAATAATGTTTTCGCACCCTATGTAGTTGATCTTTAATGTTGGGAAGGACAGGGGAGAGATTAAATTAGGCTTGTAACCTCTTTTTCTTCCAGGCTGATGATAGAAAATAAAAGCTCTTAGCCACAAAATGTAACACTTAGAATTAATATTTAATTAGACTAGCAAATTGTACACTGTGGCTGAAAGCTTCCAAAGAGTTGTTAGTGCCACAATTGACCTACAGGTTTAATAATAACTCACTTCTAGAAGCAAGTGCCAGTTCAGCATAGTAGAGCCACTGTAAGAAAGTCCTGAGAGATTAAAATCAGCAAACCAAATGGCAGGCAAGGATTCCTGGGATGGAGCCTTCTGGAAAGCTGGGAGCTGGAATAGCTTTTAAGCCAGGATTCAGATGAGAACAGTGGGTGAAAAAGCTGATCCCTCCTGTTCTGGGAGCTTCTGGTTGTAGGCCAAAATCTTAGAACAGATTTTTACTAAATGTTTTTGCTGCAGCTATTAACTTACATTGAAAATCAAATATTGAATAATTTTTCTGTAAAATTTAGCAAATTTTTTGTGTAAACATTAGTTCTTAATTTCTTACATATTAGTACATAATATCTGTAAACTCAGATCATTAGATTATCAGATAGGTTTGGCGCTGTACATCTATGCTGTTTTGCTGTGACATGCTGTTTCCTTGTTCCCTGTATAGTTGATTTATATGGTTCATTTCTATATTATTTCATTACGGGGCATTATGCAGAGCCTGAGAAAGAGATTGTGAAGTCTGTAGCCCAAGAATTTTTTTTCTTCAAGAAAGTGTATATATCAACAAACATAATTCAAAGGCATTCTTAATTTTTAAAGGCCTTATATTATAAAAACAATGCTATATTTTATGTTTATGATGCACTTAAATTACAAGATAAATAATTCGACCTCCTGGTGAAACATTGGATCTTTATATTTTTGCCAAATTAATCTGGTGAATATAAGACACCCTGAGTTTGAAAATGCGCAGACTGAAAGGGGGGCACCTTACATAATTTATTGATAGTATCTTAAATAATTAAAGAAAAGCTAGTCATTTGTTCAAAATTCAAGCAGGTGAGGACCTTGCCAGCAGAGGGAGTAGTTCTGTCTTCCATCAGGTTCCCATCATTTTCCCACCTGCCTCAGCCTTTTTCCCAGCCAGTCTCCCATCTGGACCTGGCTCTTGTCAACCTGCTCCTGATGACAGGCTATAATTTTATACTCAATATGGGATTATTCTAAGCTGATTTTAAACTTTAGTATCTTTAACCTGCTACTGCATCACAAACATCAGCTGGATGCTCTGTTTGATATTTGGATATTAGCAATTGTTTTTCAAGGCAGGGCGTGAGCTTTTGGACATCTGTGAATTGCATTTTAGGGTTTCAAGTATCAAAGTACTAAAAAAAGATTTCTGATTTAGGAAGTTTCCCATAAAACATTTTTAATCATGAAACACAAATTTTTCTGTGGGTAGATTTCTTAATATGAAACTAGATGTATAGTTAAGAAAAATGCCTACAATTAATTTTGAATATTATACCATTATTCTGTCCAGCCTATTCATTTCAGTATTTTGTTCATCCCATTTCTGATTTTTCAGAATATGTAAGTTTTTTTAATGTTTTATAGAATAACTTACTTAAAAAGAAACAAAACTAATATAAATAAATGTTCTGCAAAGTATGTTTATTTGAATATTTGAAGCCAGTGTAAATATAATATAAACAATATTTCTGAAAGTAAAACAATGTGTTCTTTAAAAAAGTCTCAATTATAAAGAACCAATATTTTCATATCAAAATTTAGAATATTGAGTATTTGACCATGTAGAAAACACAAAAAGTTGTGGCTCCATTGCCTATTCCTAGTAAAATTTGATATCTTAGCAGTTTTTTTTCGCCATCGAGGTTAGGAATATTTGCCATTAGCCCCTTTGTGGATACGTTTTGAGCTTTAGGATAAAGAACCAAAATATGTTTGTTTTACAGTTTTCCTATGTGAATATTACTATATGATGCTAGGCAGATAATGTTACATTTAGAATTTTTTTAATTTACAAAAGTTCCTCTGTATTCTAAAATTAACCATGACTTGAAGTTCAGTGTTAAATCTGGAAAGATTTAATCTGATACCTTCATCAGTTTATTACAAATATTCTAAATCTCATGATTATGAACAGAATTATTTTCCCACTATCAAATATTTTTTGATAAAATAAAAATCTAATCCACAGGAGCAAGTGACAACTCTGGAGGAAGTGAGACAAGTTTGTAAAAAGTTATAAACATAGTATAAATAACTTTATTATTTCACAGTCTTGATTTCTGTAGAATGGAAAACCTAATAAGCATGGAAAAATAAATGTCTTATTAAATATCCCCGTATTTATCCTTGGATCCAAGCTTATTTTTTGGATTACAGAACAAAGAAAGGTCTTAAGTTCTCCTATATTCATGTTCTCTGCATATCATTTTTCAGAAAATGTTATAAATTGAGCTGTTGATTATGACATACTTGCTTTTCTTGTGGGTACTCCCCTCCCCGCACTCTCCCAACACACAACCACTACATCATGTATTATGGTCAAACGTAAAGTAACTTAAATATTTATCTAAGTCTTCAAAATTAACTTAATAGTGCTTTCAGGCTATTATAGCCCCAAATCTGTTATTTGTGCCATACTCAAATGAGAGCTCTTCCTTTCATATTATTTTTCCTATCTTTCTTAAATAGTATAGAGTAACTCAGGAACTTGCTCTTACTTGAGGCATTGCATAAATGCTTTATGTTGATTGATTTACTCCTTTCAAGCTTCTTGATAATTAAGTTATTGGTTAATTACCTCTTAATCCTCTTACTAAAATTTTTTCTGGAAATATATTTTGTGTTCGTACAAATTGCATCTTTTATACTGTTGAGATAATTAGGTTTGGGAAAATAAGGAAATATTGAGGGTTTAAGGTATTCTGATTGTTACTTGGTAACTCTAAGTAGATATCTGAACCATTTTTATTAGAAAATTGTAGGAGCTTTAAATGGCAGTGATTAAATTTTTATCTCTTAACAAAATTCATAGTTTTGACTTTAAGAACTTTGATCTGAAAGGGAGCATTAAATTAATCTTCCTTAATTTAAAATCCATTTAACAGATTTGTTGTACCCTAATAAAAAATGTATTACCATTGTATAATGGCAAACAGGAAACACTCTATGAAACCAAACAGAGAACAGTCAAAACAAATACTCTGAAGGTTTTTTTTTTTAAATTAAAATTGAAATACAAAGGTAGAAGACTGGACAATCTGATTTGCTTTGCTTATTTGCAACACCATTTGACATATTTTAAATTTAAATGATTAAATTATGTTGCAACAGAAAACTTTAAGAGCCCTTTATGTAACTTAATACAATGCTATTTGAGATTGCCAGCAAACTCTTAAAACTCCTGGACACTGGCTTTCCTCTCTTCTGGCTTCCCTCCTAGTCATGTCTTGGCTACTATCCAGAGCTGACAACTCTCACCCAGGAGCGCAGGGAGATTTGTCTAGGATAAGAAGGATTTTTGAGCCATCCTACATTTTAATATCCAGATGGGCAAGGAGGAGGGGTGGCAATATCATTGTACATACTTGGGTGATGTCATTATAACATACATACACCATAAGCATTAATTTACCCAGATTGGTGAATTCTGAATGTCCTTACTGAAATGTTCCGTACTGGAAACGATATTGTAACAACTTGAAAATTAATGCAAAGATTATGTTCAAATTTAAGTAATTGATGTACAAATACCTCTACTTCTCCATTTCTATCTATTAATATATACTGAAGACCAAAAGGGTTTTACATCTTGGTGAATAACATAAAAACACTTAGAATCTGTTAAGATGAGAATGTGGATGTTCCAGTTTCAAGGCCTCTGCTCAGATCATTATGCTAAAGCTTTCTGAACACTGCTGGTTATATTATGACAATTTATTATCCATAGTGTATTCCTGCTAAAGTGAATTGTGATTATTATGCTTTTATGGGTTTTTTAAGCTGTTAATTTTATATTCTTCTAAGTAAATTCACCTGCTTTTATCTAAAAGACCATTTAGTATTAATATTATTATTTGAAAGACTTTTTGACAAGAATGATTTTAAGGTAAGATTACATCAATAGACCATATTCCTTATGAAGCTTGGAGGTGCAGAAGTAATCTATAACAATTTTTTTAACTTTTTAAAACACATATACGTTTATAAGCCCAAATGTCTTTTATGCTCCTACACATAACTAGAAGGTTGAATAAGTTTATAGTAAAAATAAACATTTTCTCAGTCAGAAACTTAGATGTTATTCTTATGTAATTTCCATTGCTTTTTATTCTATAAATGTTTTTCAGATATCCCTACAACTTTCACAATTAATCTGGTCTGCCACATTATACAAATAATTTTGCAAAATAAATGTGCAGAAAGCAGTAAGATCACTGTGAAACTATATAACTAATTTTATGGTAATAGTATGATGAAAAATTATTCTTGTACTAATACTTTATGGAAGTTTTTTCAATAGACTTTTGTTTATAGTTAATGACTATGATGCAAACCTGTGAAACTTAGAAATATAATAAGTGAAATACATGAATGAGTTTCTGGAAAATTGTGAAATCTAGGCTGTGCATATTTTTCAGTTAGAATTCACTAGTTTTCCCCTTCGAAGTGGATAACTGATTTTTTTTAAATCTCCCACAAACTACCTTTAAAAGACTTATAAAGTTGATAAACATTATAGGATTTAAAATGGTTTATTAGTAAATGTTAAGATTAAATGAAAGAAGTAAATCCTCTTTGAAATAAGCAAATGTCAGGTTGACCATTTAAATACACAGTACCTTGCTTAGGTACTATCAGAATTGAAATTTATCTCATCTTTAAACCTTGCAATTTCTGTTATTCATATAATTGAGAAAGTCCTAGTTTATATCACTGAAATCTTGAATAGATGAGTTCTAACAAAAATTGACTTGTATCATTTTAGTTTCAGATATTTAGATAAAAAGGCTTAGTCTTTTATTTATAGATAAAAGGAAATCTGACCTTTTGATTAAGAAATATTGTCAGTAGCCTTTATAAATGCTTGTTCATCTGAGGGTCCATGACAGGAGTACTCTTCCCAGTTGAGTTTATCCTAAAAATGAAATGATAAGAGCCTGCTGGTTATTATCCATGATTCTTCTTAATGGGGGAACCACATGGTTATTCTTCATCTCCCACTTGTTCTCACCCTTTACTACCAACCCAGCCACACCCCACCCCCACCCCAACATTGTTCAGTACTCAGCACAATGAATCATTTTCAAGTTGACTCATTGTGAACTGTATCCCAGCTGTTGGAATGTCTGGCAGACATTTTTGTTTGGGTGAAGAATAACTGGCTGAAACCCAACCTGGATGAGTTTGATATAATGGTCTTTGGCTAAAGAAATATTGAGAGGAACATGTTTATGGCCTCTGAAGCCCCTGTTATTCCTGGAGTAGGACCATCCCCTGTGGCACAGAACTGAAAGTAAGGAATCAATCTGGATTATTTTCTCACCATTGAATGAAAAATTGCCTTAGAAAAAATAGGCATTTCCAAACTATGTTTTTCTATACTTAGTGTGCCCACGTGATTGAACATATTAAAGACAATTAAGAATAATTATTTTTACTGATTCTTTTTAACAACACTGATCCAAAGGCTGAAACCTTCCTTGTATAATGCTGAAACATTCTTTATATAACACACATTCCAACTTATGAAGGAGTTTCAAATACTGCTCTAGGTGTGAGTTAACCAGTCATTTCAACAGAATGTTTGGTGACACAGGCTGCTATGTGTTTCATAATACCAAGTCAGGTAACATTGACCAGCCCTCTTTAATTTTTCATTCTTAGGCCATCTTTATAAAGGGACTTAAGAAACAAGAATATTAGTAAGCTCAGTTGTAATCATATTCCCAGAAAATGAAAATCTTTTATTATATTTGACCTCTTTCTAACAGGGGATATAGCAGGCTGATAAATTTTCTTGACTGTTTTATATTTCCCATTCTTTTCTTCAAAGATTAGTTTTAAACTGGTGGGCATTACCATTGTATAAAATGAGAGTTTCAAAATTGCAAAATTTTACAAAAAACATTTTCAACTTATCTAGATCTGCCAAGCAAAAAATTGTCTAAGACATCATAGCATATAATCACAGTTTTCTGATCTACCACCCTGTCAGGGGCTAAAAGGAATACTAGATTTCCAGTAATTAAAGAATTTTAAAAAAACCCTACCAGATATTTGATGATTATATTCTTATAGCCAGGAGATTCTTAGTATTTTAGAACTTTTGCTACTTAATAACTGGACATACTAGGTTGATAAACATATTAACCTATTGTTTTGATCTGGCAAAATGTGACATTTATTAAAATGTATTTAGCAGTATTTCAGTTCATCTCAGATTGTGTCGAGAAATAAAGGATAGGCTACTGGTCTAAATGTTAGTCATCTACCATCTTTTCTTTCCCTTCATTATTATCCCAGAGCCAAATGGCAGCATCTGGAAAGAGAAAACAGAAGACTTCATAGCTAGCCATGTTGCAGTCTCTTAGCTGGTCCTTTCCATGTTTCTAATATGTCACAGAGGACCTCAGCTGTTATAGGGCTGGGACCTTGTCCCAGCTGACAGACGACAGTGGGACTCTTGCCCTATACTTTATGCTGTACCATCTACTGCTTCTGAATCCTGCTGTCTGACAGGTTTTCCAATGGGCATTGGATGAAGTAATTTGAAAAATAATCATGTATGAGAATAAAGGTAGTCTTGTTCCTTAATACAAGTGAAAAATAATCAATTTACGTTCTCTATCAGAACTAATCCATTTATGTCTTCTACCAATTTATGTTTTCCCTTCAGTTCTTCAAATTAGAATAGCATGACTACATGGGCCAGCATTTTCAATTAAGGGCATATTTCCATCCAGTTTTCAGCCTATAATAGCTTTAACTTTTAAGTTATTTCACTGTTGATAGTCTATCTCCACTACAGTTTTTCATGAGATGGCATAGGGATATTTTATAGATATTATACTATTAACATAATATTTAACGTTACTGTTTTGTTTCCATGTTTTGCAGAATAAAGCCATTATTGCCCGTGTCACAACCTTGTCAGATATAGTAGTTGGTCTGGAATCATTTATTGGTTCTGAGAGAGAAACTAACCCATTGTATAAGGATTATCATGGTAAGTACAACCTTCATAATGAGAAGAGCAGGAGCAGGCTGCTTCTAGGTTACCTGGAAGCATCCTGTTCAATCCGAATATCTACTGTCAAGGAGTATGAATTTTATAATACACCTGTTAAATATTTTCCATTCCTGTCCAGTCTTCCATGGCAGCTTATTACCCAACTACATTAAGACTATAGACTATAATAACTGAAAGGAGTCAAAC
This sequence comes from Pan troglodytes, assembly GCF_028858775.2. Classification (NCBI taxonomy): domain Eukaryota; kingdom Metazoa; phylum Chordata; class Mammalia; order Primates; family Hominidae; genus Pan; species Pan troglodytes. Next base: position 35,647,617 of record NC_072407.2, read on the forward strand.
CCAAGTACTGAGGCATGGCTGAGTCAGGTGTATATTTTGTCATCCTAGTGGCTTAAGGTAGCCATGTAATCAGTCATACTTACTAGCCATGTTTGAAATAAATATCGTATTAATTCTAATAATGACAGTTTTCTATAGCAGTTTATACTTTACAAAGCCTAGCCATATGATAAGATACATACTGGATTATATTTACAGATTCCTAGTCAATTACATTTTCAGAAAGAGAAGATCTTTGATTGTATTTGAACTTTTCTCTGTTTACTCATTTTCTTGTTAGTATGAGTTATGAACAAATTATAAAATATTGCCACCTTGATATAAACACAGGTGAATTCATCAGACTTTTACTTTTTTTTTTTTTTTTTTTTACTTTTAGTAATATTGTCATTTGGTTAATTTGGGGATTCTTTTTAATAAAGAGTCTTATGTAGAACTATATGAATAGTAAAAGTGTAGTACTTAGGTCTTAGTAATATAGGTCTAAAACAAATATAGAATGTAGTGAATAACAGATTTTTACCTATTATTCTTAGTATAAATAAATTATTGCTACCATTGTTATGGAACTACCATACTTCTGTGGAAACCTCTAAAGACTGAGTAGCTTATTTGAAGCCTGCTACCAGATTTTATAAGACAAGTATTACGAGCTTATGCATTTTGTAAAATATTTTATATTCTAAAAAATATTATTTTGATTAAAATATTGCAAAGGTTGAAAGACTATGATTCTTTGTGCTAAAATCTCTGAATTGATAAATTATTTTCCACTGAGTAAAGAGTGGTTCTAATGACTAGTATGCTTTCTGTTAATAAGGAGGACCTGATGATGAAATTATTAATTTATTCTATAAGGCCTCTTGATAGCTAAGCAAGCACATTCAAGGTTAAAATAAGAAACGTACAAATAAAAGTATGGTGTGCCTATTTCTAATAAATATATTTTACTAAATAGTATGTATGAGATAGTCTTAATTTGTAGCCAAAAGCTGTCTTCTTGAAACACCTTTTACATTTTTTTAAGTTTGAAAAATTTTCAGGTATTTTAGTTAATTATTTTTGAAGAGGCTATTTCTAAAGCTAAGTACCTTTAAAGGTTTAAGCTAAGACTAATAGATGCATTATTAAGCATTTAAACACACGTACAAAACCTTGTACTAGAGAAGCAGTTCTATAAGTAAGATTTGTCTCTTTGTTCAAATCTGTAATTTGCCTTTCCTCCCCATGTTTTGGATCAGTGTCCTCGGGATGGCGATTTTTAAATATAAGCTGAGTCAGGCAGAAAGATGTAGTGAAGAACCTTCCATGTCTTCATCTGTGGGAAATGACCCCTAGTTTAGTCAGAAACTACATTAGGCTGCACAAAAGCTATCCAGTGCCCTTGTCAGAAAAAATTAGCAAGTGTTTCTACTGACAAGAGGCCAAAGCTCATGGTTTACCTAGCACTGTTGCAAAGCTTATAGCAGCTACATAAAGGTCTAACATGCCATACAAATGAGTGTCTTGGGATGGCATAGGGGTTAATGTTTGGTCCTAGAGTGTACTTTGAAATGTAGTTTTCTTCAATGGTTTGTTCAAGTCATTAATAAGGTACAAAATGAAATATTTTTCATGAGTGCTTCACTGGTTATCAGTAACCCATAAGCCTTGTTTTGCTGGCTGCTTAGTGGTGCATTTAATAAAATAAAGATCACTCAGTGGTGCCGTGGGCAGCATGCAAGGTGATAGCCATATTTGCTTACTGTAAATACAAGAGAAAATCACACACAAACCGGCTGTAGTTTTGACAAGTATTAAGATCCCTCTTTACATCTGTACTTCTGTACCAAAGTGCAATTAGTTTTCCTCGCACAAGCATTTCTGTTTATCTTATTCTGCTTGATTACTTGAGTATAATCACACCATTTGCTTCATTGCTCCTGGTAGTAAGCTCCAGTTTTAAAAGGGGAGGATGCTTGTGTGTAAATTTACAGGATTCTGCTATAAGACTGTTTAATTTATGCATCTGATGACAATGTTTTAAATTTTTTTTCCTTTAATTTCCTTTCCACAAGGCTTGATTCATATACGGCAGATTCCTCGGCTTAATAACTTGATCTGTGATGAATCAGATGTCAAAGACTTAGCTTTTAAATTAAAAAGGAAGCTATTCACCATTGAGGTAAGAGAATTTTTATGTTTTAGTTTACAATCTTGAGATAAACTTATTTTTAACTTATTTTTACTTTATTTTATTTTCATATTCACTTATTTTTACTTTAATGAAATTCTTAGGACATGTTTTATGCTAAGTATTTTCAAGTTCTTCTGATATAACAATAATTTTTTAGACTATTGTTTTATTTTTGCAATATATCAAGTATGGCAAAGATGATTTTCTTTTGAATATCTATTAAAAGTAAGCTCCAAACTTACATGATAAATATGATATGCATATTTCCATGGCTTTGAAAAGCATATTTAATTAAGTGTTAATGAGCTGCGCTTACTTGGGTGTGGAATGTGAATGCTACACACTATTGTCTGTGGCTAAGAGGATTCTTATCTACATTTTAAAAGCATTTTTCTTTACTGTTAGTGAAATTACCTTTCCTCGTGTGGAACTAAACAAATTATAATTTACACTAGTGTCTTTAAGTACATTTTCTAAGACACTACAACTTTTTTTGTGACCCTTACGTAAGCAATGGTGACAGAAAGTAGTAGGACAAAAGATTTATTTCAACTTAATCTTCCTAAAGAGCAAATGAACAGAGAACTATTAAGGAATTAGAATTGATGTATTTATTAACGAAGTAAATGCTCAGAGAGAGATGGCTTTTGGGTGATGTGATAGTTATCAGTATAGTCGGTGCAATTTTTTTTTAACAAAGACATAAAACAGCCAAGCAACCTTGACAAACCATTTTGTTTAATCTCTTTTCAAATGAAAAGCTCCTAAGCAGGCCACTTGTCTTAACTGCTTGAAACCATAAAAAGAGAGAATTGCCACCAATAAATTAGCATATTTTTAACTTCATCACCAAATGATGGTCAATGTGGCTTGGCACTGCTTTGGTGTTTGGGACTTCACCCTTAAGTGACCACTTTGGCCCTTTTTTGACCCTCTGCCCTCTTTAAGCTGGCCACTTGATAAGGTAACTTAATGGTTCTCTCTCTTTTTCTCTTTCCCTTCACATTTGCAAGTAGCACTAACCTATAAATCATTGTAAGGGCCCTATCCAGTGACAAATTAATGTGCCCTCCTCCTAATTAATGGTCATCAATGTCCTTAATTATCTAATCCTATTGAGAGCAGTTAATAGTTAATCAGGCAGCCAGTTCTTCAAGCAGGTCATCTCTGCAGGAGTGTTAGAAGTTTCTCATCTGGGGACACTCCCTTGAAAAGCCACTTAAAGCCAAAAGAGTGAGAGTGTGGAAATAGTGATTCTTGAGCTAATTTGCTTTAGTTCTCAGAAGAAACCATTGAAGTGGAACCCAACACTGTAATTGTTCAAACATTGTTTCAGCTTTTCTGACAGAATACTGAGTAATGTACCATAATATTGCTTAAAACATTGAGAAGGATACAGTTATAGTTTAGTGTCACAAGGAAAGCATGATTATCATTTTCTTTTGAGTTTATATTTTTAATGGAAGACGTAAGTTTTTTCTCTCCATGTGGCACCTTTTCCCCAAAATCAGTATTCTAACAACCACATCTGAGATACAATTTCTATTACCATACAAACTGAGCAAGATGATTCCCCTGTGAAAGTAAATATTGTACCCAGAGAAGAAAGTAGTACAGTAATGTGAATCATGTTTATGATTTCTCTTTCTCTGTCTCATTGAGTCTTACTGAGAGTTGAGGGAAAGAGAGAAATAAAGAACTTACGTGATGTCAAGTGGGACCTCTCCTCTGAATAACTTTAGGTTCTAATAGTAACTACACTTCACCATCAGAGCTGATGAAAGATCTTTTATTAACCACACAGATTTCTGTTCCATTTTCTCTCTTGTTCCCACTATGGTAAACTAAGAATCACTATAATTGGTCAACCTGTGGTTTAGAAGCAATGTTTGAAAACAAAACACAAACAGACTGTTGTTTCTTAAAATTCTATATAATCAAACTCTGCACCTTTTTGGCTAATAACCTAATCACTTAAGTTTTTTGAGTTTTTTTGTTATTTTAATATAAATATACACATTCTAAATAACTTATTTACTTATGCCATAATACTCAATTTAGTGATTAGAAAAAATAAAAATTAAGGAATCAAACAAACCAAATAGAAGTACATATATAGGTATAATTAGAATAGAATAAAATCATGTGGTTCACCTAAAAGTAAATGTTTTAAATGTAGCATTGTACATTCTAAAATGCATATCCAAACAGATAGCAAGTCTTTGTAATATATTAAAGAAACTAGAAACGGGTAGAAATGACCTGAAAGTAACTAGTTCAAGGATTCCTTTATTGGGGGTAAAATCATCGAGCAAATGCTACTGTTTTAATACTCACAACAAATAAATGTTCTTTTTAAATGTCCTCATATTTTTTTAAAAATAAAATGTAACCTTACTAGCCTGTAAAGTCTGAGACTAAAATAGGTAGTCTATTGAATTTCAGAAGTAAAAGATAGTTGAATCTGACATTGAATCAGACAGTGAATCAGAGTCTTACTTTCAGAAGTGAAAGGTAGTTTAGCAGGGAAAGCAGAAATAACATTTCCAATTCCACAGGCAGATTTGTTACATGTTGGAATTTACTGTCAGTCACATGGTCTCAAAAGGGGGCAAGGTTGGAAACAAGGGGCAAAAGAAGCAGACAAGCACTCTCATCTCTATTTTTAGGGCAACTTTTTTTTAATTTGTTAAGTCATTGCCCTTTATGTGTATGAAAACTGATTATCTTTTTACTAGCAGCTACCAAGGGCCTCTAACAGGTAGAGCAACTTTAACTCATAGTCTCTAATTTCTTTGAGTGATTTGGAGAAAGCAAAGGAATATTTCTTCCTTCTCAGAGTATATGTTGGTATTGTCCAGATTCAAGTGAAAATATTTATCTAATCAGATTAAAAATTTTTGCCGATACCTGTAACTACAAAGCTCTATAAATTAGCCCCTCTACAAAAACCATAGCAGAATCATATCCATACTAATTGCACTAAAATCCTGACATGCATTCTGGATAAGTAAAAGTCAAAGTTTAAACTATGATTTCAGGTTAAAAGAAATAGCTTTCCAATTCTTTGAAAACTGATGACTCTTATAAGCTATATATAGTAACAGTCTGGAGTATTTGATTAACCATTATATACTACTTATTCCTTGATCTTAACCAGATCGAATTTACCTAACCTTGCCTAACCTCCATTTAATCATAGCAAACATTTGTTGAGCCTTTGTTAAGTAGCAAGTACTATATGAGCTTAGTTATATTTTTATATAGTGATTAAATATTTTAAACAAAAGCTTTACTAAGATATAATAATAGATTCAATACACATAAATGGTGTCTTTTTCATCTTTATATCTATCTTAGAATCAAGGACAGGGTTATTTACTTAATAGGTATAAAATCTTTGCTGAAATGTATGTAATATAGATAAATTATGAATGGGCTTTTAAAAATAGTGCAAATAATACAGCTATAAATATGACATAAGCTTCACCAGTCAAGTGACCCATACACACTGTGTTCTTAGTTACATGTAAGATAACTTGAGTACATGGCGTCACTTCCAAGCTAAAATAACTGGTTAAACTTGCATTTCTTAGCTTCTGTAATTTTTGCTTCTTTAATATCAGGCTATCATTAACCAGTTTTTTCTTTAGTAATTATGATGTAATTATAGTACATAAACAAGTAAGATTAGGCAGAATTTGAAATATGGCTGCATGTTTGATGACATAAATGCAACATTTTCACTTGCACTTAATACTATTTTGCTATTTTGGTTTTGCATTTTCAGCTCGATCATACTGTAGCACATTCTAGTCATAAAATTATCTAATATAAATGATAATAATGTATTATTATATTAGTTGCACCATCCATTAAGGTTTTCACAAAGAGAGTTTCCACTTTGGTAATGGGACAGTTTTCCAGCTCAAAGATTCAATGTTTCTAAGTTCAAGTCAGAGAGTACAGTAACTGGGTTAACACTGAAATATACAAAAGACTTATACTGTAAAGAAATATACTGTAAAGACTTACAATATTTACTACGAATTTTCAATATAAAGATTAACACTACTTGTGTAGGCTGTAATTGGTCAAAAAAATAGTGTCAAAGTAAATCATGTTTACTCAAGGTTGTCTTATCATACTTTGTCCCTAATTCAGAATAGGACCTCAGTACCTCTCCAGTCACCAAGAACTTTTTCTCACAAAATAATTGACCAACCAGTTTTTATTAAGTAGCTATTATTTTTTATGTACTCATGTAATAGATTTATTCTCAAGTATTAAGACTAGAATAGAATCAATATAAATTAGATTTATAATTATATTGCCACATAACTTGGTACTATTCAGCAGGATTATTCAATAAGATTATTATTTACATATTGGAAAAGCATAAACTCTTACAAATTACAGGGGTGCTAGTAGCTATGATAATGTGTAATAATTTGGAGTATTTCATGATATGTTTGGTCCTAGGTTTACTTTATTTCCTATGCTTATTTTCAGCAGCCTTTCCAGTTTTTAAATGAGAAGTAGAACGTTGAATATGTTTACTGTATCTAGAGATGGGAGCGGGATGGTTAACTTGCTTGTCAACTCACAATTATGTTACTAAAATAAAATAATGGAAATATAAATGTCTGGCTTGGGAGCCTTCTTAAGTTGTAGCATCATGGGTTGTAGTCCAATATACTACAAATACTGTTTGCTGTTTCAACTAGCTTTTATTCCTAGATACACTGCAGCTAGCAGAAAGAAAAGAAAATCAAAGTTGAACATAGGCATCTATTCATTTAGATTAAATCACTTGTCAAAAATAAACCCAAATTAACATTTTTTAACAATGGAAATCTAATTTTTTACATGTGTACATTTTGATATATTCATTATATTATCATTCTCATGTTTATGCTTTTATTCTCAAGTGATATCAGCATATAATAGCATTACATAGGTTTCAAAGAATCATCAGAAGTTGGTTTAATACTTACTACACTTTATATATTTCACATGCCATAGTTAACCTATCAAAAGTGCATACCACCTTAAGGAGAACACAGTTTTGAGAATCTGTCTAATCCTATTTCTTCCCACTTTGGAATCTTAATTAGAAGAGATAAGAAAAAAAAAACATCATTTAACTAAATTATTGTCTTGAATCTGTAGCAAAAGGTATAATCCGCAATTGGGCCAATTAGTGAACCCCATAGTTAGCTATGCTGCAGCAAACAATTTGATTAGATCTGACACCATCCTAGTTCCCACTGTTGTTTTGCCAGGTATGATGGTCAGACTTCAAAGAGCTTGAGGCATCAGCAGGGCAAGGTTTGGAGGCCAGCTTAGGTCCGGTTGTTAATCTCTCTGCTAAAACCACAGCAGCTCTCACACAAAACAAGCTTACACGACACAATCATGCGGTATTAAAGTTAGGGTTGAGTCATGCCAATTTCCCTTTGATTTTTTGATGATTGACCAAAGATGGCTACATGACTAGACACATGCTAAAAGTATCCTGATTAGGTAAGTTCCCAAAATATTTGAAGTATTTTTTAACTTCCTATATAAATGTTGTGAAAGCTTATTCCCTTTGATCAAACCTTCCAAAGTAATAGTACTGTACTGGGGAAAAATGAGCATTTCTTACCGGCAACCTAAATATCAAACTTTTCACTTACCTCTTTATATAAATTTGTCTTTATATTAATAATTCCTTAAGGAGAATATATAAGGAAATTGTTTCTAAGTGGTAAGCTTTTGAAAAATCTATTAAGCACTTTGAAAGAAAAAACATTTTTCCCTGAGTCATTTATGTTCACTGACAGTTTTTCTGAAATTTCTTTATAATTGTTTTCCACTTAAATGTTGAGTAAAGTGCCCTTCCAAGATGTGGTTGCATAAGTGTTCTTTTCTCTGCATTCTGATTTGTTGAAATATTGCAGTAATAGTGACATGTTTCCATTCTGAGAAAAGCCTAAGGCTGCTTTAGTATTATTCCAAATGATTGAAACTGCCATCTTGCTGACTTTCCCTTAGGCAGTGTAAGGCCTGTTTGCTTCTGTGTTCATTTCACATGCTTCCTGTTAGTTTGGCTGGCAGAACATCATTGCTTCATTTGGCAAGGAAGAGTAGATTCATATTTGGCTATTATATGTCTTAAAGTTTCTGTGTGGTCATCAACACGTAGGATATGAAACTTATAATTAGTTATATCAAATGAATCATCTTTCTTTGAGAAATATAATTAAAATATGACACCTTGACCATAATTTTTATATAAAAATCTTCATTTTATAAATTGAACTTAGGGTCTAATATTTTACATTGCACTATTTATTTATTCATAACTAAGTTACTCAGGAAATTTAAGAAAAGTTGCACGAAGCAAAGTCAAATATTTAGAATCTTACTAACAGTCTCTCATAAAGATACCATGGTTACCTGTAATGCAGTTATCTCAATTTTTAGACCAGGAGGATACAGCCTCAGCATTGTCTAAATATGCAAAGGGGAAAAGGTCTCTTCTCCCTTCTTCCTAAATTTTGCAGACATAAACATTTATATATGTGTTTTATGGTTTGGCTCCAAGAAAATTATATTGCAGTACTTCGAAGATTTTCTTCAAGACTTTGTAGAACTGCTGTAGCAGAATTAGTCCAGTTTACATGATACTCTCTGAAACACTTCTTTTCATAATGTGTCATTTATAGTGTCTAAGGAAGATAGAAAAAAAGAAAACAGAAAATGATGACAAATCACAGCTATTTCATTTCCTCACTTAAATGTATTTTTCAAGTTCCTAGAAAGTAAGAAGATACATTTTACTAGTATATCCTCCAAGGTGCCTGTAATACAAATGCTTAGTAAATATGGTATCCTTAAGCTTGTGATGTAGGTAGTTTTGCAGATACTTTTGTACCTAAAACATTTCAAGTTTAGTCCTGCCTCAGTGCCTTTGCACAGCAAATGTTCAGAATCCTCATCCCTCTGATCTTTTCAAGACCTTTTCATGTCATTTGGATTGTAAATTAACTATCTCAACCTGCTCCTTAGAGAAGTCTGACTGGCCTGTCTGAAGTGTTCACTGAGTTACTCACCCTCATGTACTGTTCGAATTCTCAGTGTAATGTATTTTATAATTGTTCATTAGTTTATTTGTTTATTTTCCCAACCTCACCACTAAAATGTAAGCTCCACAAGAGTAAGGACATAGTATGTCTTATTTGCAGCTAAATCCTGAGTATGTGTAATAGATGCTCCATAAATATTTGTTAAATTGTGAAACTACAGTTTTTAAAGTAACTCATGCCTACTGTAAGTTTCTTTAAAAACATATATTGAGTATCTAATTTGTTCTAGGTATTGTGTTGGGTGCTTTCATATACATTATTATATTTATTTTTAATCCTCACAGGAACCCTTGCATACATACTATTTCACATATTTAATAAAAAGAAATATACAGGAGTTATATAACCTTCCTTCCCAAAGTCATACATCTGTGGTTACAGCCAGGATTAAATTCAGATCTTCTGAAGTCATATGCAGAATAACACTGGAAAGCTAACATGTTCACAAACTCTGTTAATTATTATTAATTTTAAAAAAATAAGTTTTATTACATGTTTAACAGAGGGCTAGGACTACTGCAAGTGCTTAAAGGCATTATTTCATAGACCTTACAACTACCCATATAACATTATTATCTTCATTTTACAAATGAGGAAACTTACAGTTTGGAGAGATCAAGCAACTTAACTTATCCGGAGTCACAAAACTGATAACTGGCAGAAATGACACTTAAATTGAAGCCCGTTTTATTCTAAAGCCTGTGCTCTTAACCACCAACTATCTGCCATGCCCTAAGCTGTACTGCTATCTCGTCTTCATTACATAAGCCAGAAAGCCTGTGTCCTGAAGGATTCTTCAATAAAAAATGTTTTTTTAAATCTCAGAAAGTGTGTTAATGTGATATATATATATATGTAACATTCATATTAAAAATTCTTCTGTTCCTTAGCATGCATTTCTACTTTTTGTAAAATACATTATAAAATTATGATAGGATTAATCACAGCTTCTCCCTTATATAACATGATGTTATTTTATATATATATATATTCATATGTATGTGTGAATACATTAGGGTGATGATATTCTGTTTTTTACTTATTTCTAGTAATATGGTAGGTTTTTATGGAAAAATTAATTTGCAAAAAAAAAGCTATTCTCTAAAATACTATTTACTGTTATAGGATTTCTAAATCCAAAAGAAAGTGAGAAAGTATTGTATACAAAGAAATGTAGTTTTCCTTATCAACTATTTTGATACAGTCTAAAAGTGTGCCAAATTTAATTACAATATATTATGATTGTACTCACTTAAGTTCTATGTTCAGGTACTTTTACCAATATTAATTTGCTTATAGCTAATCAACCTGTTTTTGTATTTTAAATTTTTCTAAGGTATTTTACATTTGTTATTTTCGGAGCATCAAAAATTATCCTGCGAGATAATCAAGGTATATACAACTTTTAATAAGGGTCTACTGAATTCATTTTTCAAATTTCTAATTTTTTCCTCCCCTGTCATCATAACTGGTTCTAATGAAGGTTTGATTCTTTCATATTAAGAGCTATTTTTCTCTTTTGCAAAAAGCTTGATTTGCTGGAAGTTCTTTAAATACCATCTTTAAGCAAAATTAAGCAACAAATATTATGATTGTAAAATGTTTTCCTCTTTTATTGATGAATATTATGAAAAAGTTTTCTGCATTTTAGTAATACGAAGAAATTATGTTCCTCATTAAGAAAATATAATGATAAATGTAAATTATTAGTTTTTAAAAGGTAGAATTGTGGACCATAATAAATAATTAAGAGAAAGTAGAATGTAATGGGAATGTCTTTAACCCAAAAACTGGTAAAGCGGTTCTCTTACTTAAGTAGAAATAAAAAATTTGGGAAATTTATTACTGTCATCACTCCAAGTCACAGTAGATATTTTATAGAGTAGCCAGTTTAGGTTCTTTGTATCTGGTATCGTGAAATTCACTGAACTGTTTTGTCAGGTGCTGTCAAGTCAACCCACCATTGTTGTAGAGAATCAAACTAAATCATTTTGGCATGAGCCTTCCAGAAATAAGATACCCAAGATGAAGGGTTTAATGAAATTGAGTATTTGGCTGCAATTTTTTGTCAGAATGTCAAATATATATTGCACTCATTCAAAAATTTCTGAGTAAATCAGTTGAAATACCTGACCCTATGCTTTATTGAAAACTTGTTTCAAATATTATTGCTCAATATAAATGATATTTGGAATGTATTTGGGTGTTTTTTAAGGTATAGGATTCTTCATTGAACATTTCAAATAATAAAACTTGAAAGTATATAGTCATTTAATAAAAAGAGAGAAGTATATTTTACTACAATTAAAGTTTTCCATTATAGGCTCAGTGCAGTGGCTCACACCTGTAATCTCAGCACTTTGGGAGGCCGAGGCAGATGGATCACTTGAGGTCAGGGGTTCCAGACCAGCCTAGCCAACCAAAATAGTGAAACCCCATCTCTACTAAAAATGTAAAAATTAGCTGGGCGTGGTGGCAGGCGCCTGTAATCCCAGCTACCTGGGAGGCTGAGACAGGAGAATTGCTTAAACCCAGGAGGTGGAGGTTGCAGTGAGCCAAGATCGTGCCATTGCACTCCAACCTGGGCAACAGTGGGAGACTCCATCTCAAAAAACAAATATCAATTTTGATTGAACTATCTTTGTTTCCAAAGGCTATTAAAAGCAAAGTTGTATTTAATTACATTTCTTGTCTTTAATTAATGAAATGTTTATTAATTTTCTAAATAATTATATGAATGAAAAAAGCTTATCTTTCTGATCAATAGTTATTTAAAAGTCATTATTATAGTGTAGACTTAAATGCCTCAAACTTTTCACTTACATATTTTGAAACGGGCTTTTTTGTTGATATTCCTGCCGGATCCGTAAGAAATATTTTCCCAACTTGTACGGTAGCTATGGTGTAGCATTGAAAAAGATTGTAACAAAAAGCTTCTTGGTGCAATTAAAGGTCACTTGTACATATTGTAATAGGCTACTCATTTACAAGATCTTTGTGAAGGGTCAGTGCTGTAGCATGAAATGGATTGCCCTTGTTGATCCTGTAAATAAATGGGTCAACTTATCTTGTAGTCAGTAGGCAAAGAAAAGGCTAGCACAAAGTAGCTTATCAATATTTTTACAAACAAAATGCTAAAATGTTGACCAAAACCAAATGCAATAGGACGATATACTTGATATAAATAATAATAGAAAATGATTAAAATACATAGTTACAGCTTTTAAAGGAAAATTGCTTACACATATGTATACACATATGTACTTGTTTTTTTAACATATGAACCATATTTAAGTGTAGCAAAACACAACACAGTGATAGTGTTCAACTCTCCTTTACCATAAAACTAGCATGTTTCAAAGTAGTTGGGATTTATACAGTCTATCTTTTCTGCATTGAGATTCAAAATTTGTCATGCATAAGTATGAAAAAGGAATCCAACTAGATAGTGATTTGTTTTAATTATATTTCATAGCCTTTTCAATAAGTCTTAGAAAAAAATGGTGGTCCAGATAAAGTATTAGTAATGATCTATTCTGAATGAATTAATAATGATCTGTACTAAATACAAAGAAAATACTTTCTTTCAACAATTTTAATACACTTAGATTTTACATGTTATGTATGTATATTTGTGAGATACAAGTCATTTTTTTAATCTCAAAGAAATTTTAAAAATATAATGAAATATATTTGTTCAACACTTTCTAGATTCTTCTCTCTATACTTGCATATTCAGACACAGCAACCATACACAGACCCCCTTAATATTTTTTATTGCTGTGTACTATCAAAAAAATGAAATTTCTAGTCAATGTCAAACAATACCTTCTAGGATTAACAAAAGTAATTTAACAGTGGGTTTGAATCAAGAAGCAAATAATGATAACCTTTAAAAACCTGTAGGACTGATTGGTGTATAAAAATACTAAGGCCAAAGGCCAATCATGAAGTAAGTAGCCAAGAAGAGCACTATTTCAAGTAATCTTCTCTGCTTTTTATTTAGTTCTTGAATATCCATTCTGCACTGTTTTGTTTGTTTTGTTTTGCCATACTTTAGTACACCGAAAACATCATGCATTTCTTTTATAAAGTATCAAACATTGGGAAAATGTCATTCTTTTAGAGCATAGGTGTTATAAACGTAGGTATTTTTATTCATCATTGTATCTTCCTTTCCTAGTTCATTGCCTGATCATATAAGTGCTCATCAAATATTGCATGAATGGATAAATGAATGAATGTCCTCTTGATATTGCTCAAAACATGTAAGAGGGTGTGACCATTAAAAAAACTCATTTCAGATTATACGGAATAGTTTGATAGTGTGAATACAGTTTTCTTTAGATGCTTAATATATTTCTAAGGTTTTACGTAAGTAAAACAACCTTCAAAAAATATCAGCTAATAAGATAATGAGCTGTTATTGTTGAAAACAGTTCATGAGACTTATGAGTTACAGATGAAATAATTATGTAAAATGGAATTTTAACACATTTTGGATATTCTACAATTTTATTTAAATACACATTATCAGTAAAGTAACTGATATCACTTCCATAACAGAATCTAGGACTAATCCTTATTGAAGAATCATCCTATTGAGCTCTTTATTATACACTTGAAGCTGACAAATTCCAATCTGGTTCTTCAGTTTGGCTTGTTCAGAATTTTTTCCTGAGAAACCATTCTGATCCAAACAGAAATTTAAATTAAGGACAATTATATGTAGGAGAAAAGCTTTACAGTGTGTGATTTATAACTGAATGCATTTCATTAAGATATGTTATTGACTTAATGTGTAATTCAGTCAAAAACAAAAAAAAGTACATGTAAAGATATTTTGGAAATGTGATCTAGTCTTAATAGTACTATAAACATGAGCAATTTCTTTAGCATTCAATTATTATAACATTCCAATCATTTCATTGGAAATGTTCTTAAGCTTTTGTCCACATAAAAGCGGGTAAATAAAGGGCAGTATTAAAGCAACTATGCCCCTGTTGCAATAGAACATTGGATTAGCAAACTATGGCCCATGGGCCAAATCCAGCTCCATGTTGTTGTTGTTGTTTTAATACATTTTATTGTAACAGCCATTCCTATCATTTTGTCTATGGCTGTTTTCACAGTGCATCACTAAGTTGAGATCTTACGACCTGCGAAGCCAAATATATTTTCTGTCTCGTCATTTACAAAGAAAATTTTCTATAAAGAAGAACCCCTACTTTAAAGAGCCGCATACTTTAAAGAAAATTTACTGAGAGAGTTGTCAATTTGGTGATAATGATTTATACTCTTAAAATTAAGCTTTATTTGAAAAATAACACATACAGTCATTTGCTGTGTAATTTGCACTTGTAGAATTTATGCAATGTCTTTGACAAAATACCTAGATTTTTCAAACAGTCTGCATTAATGTCTCTCTGAGAAAATACCTAGATTTCATAAAAGGTTAAAATTGGAAGGGAGCTTAAACTGCTTCAAAGCCAGCTTCTCATTGTGTGCACATATTTTCTCATCCAGCCTCTCTGTAATCATGTGGAACTCACTTTCTTAGAGGCACCTCATTTCAGTCTCTACCAGATTCTTTCAAATGCTAAAGCAACCTCTTAACCATTAGTACTAATTCAGCTTTCTGAAGACACAGATAAATTGCTATTTTCTATACAATGTTACCAGATCGATAATAAATACCTAATATATGAGAAACAATTGTAATGTATAAATATATATTAGTTTTCATTAGATTTATATTTCTTTTATAAAACATTATAAATTTAACCATTTTATGGTGTTTATTGTACATTTAACTTAGAACCTTAAGCACAACATCTTTTAAAGAAACCTTTTTTTAAAATAAAGCATTAACTAGAAATGTTAAAAGTTTTGAATTCTGAAATTAAAATCCTTTATGAATTGTAGCTTCATACAATTTAAATATTAAAATTCAGTGTTTTCATTTGTAGCATGTTTGAATACACAGATGACTTCAGATTATTAAAAGTTATAAAATCAACTTTAAATGTGATATTGAGTTTTTTATTATAATCTACTTAAGATTTTTTTACTATACAGTAAATTAATCAAAATGTAACATTAAACTTTTGATAACTGAATATTGAGAGGCATAAGGATACATTTCTATATTGGGCGTAAGGATATATTGATTTTATTAGCGGAAGTATACTCAAAAAGTTTAATTGTTCATTAGCCACACTATCCAGTGTCTATAATTGATAGTCAAATTAAAACAGTAAGTTTAAGCGGGTGCTATGAAGTCTTGCTTGCTTATATGCATTTTTTTTAATGTAGGAATTTCTTAAGTAAACAAGATCTTACTGAAGTTTAAAGTGTGAATATATTATTAAAAGTAATGTTGGTCCTGGTAAGATTATTTTTAAGCTATAGGATGCTGTAGCTGGAATATTTTGGCATTTTGGTTAGGAAATTTAAACACGTGCACATTTTTACTTAATAATTGCTTTTATTTAAGCTAATGTAAGTTATTTTAAAATAATTATATAAACACCAGTGTCCTTACCATTTGAAAATTATTTTTAAATTATGTAAAACAAAACTTCTTTTCAAAGGTGTTTACAATGTAGAATAGAATAGAAGATTGCATGAAATCACACAAAAAGAACTCAATGTAGTGTTTTCAGCCTAATAAAAATGTTGTAAAAATACTTGTAAGCTTGAAAATCACACTAGCTATTCTTGTTTCAAATTCTGTTTAATATATTGTTCTGTATGATTTTATAATAAACAGATTACTCCTTGAACAGGAATTAAGAATAAAGCTGCCAGGAAGGGGTTTTGTTGTCAGAGTAGTTCCCGCCTCATGTTTTGTAAGAGATTTCATGGTCCCATTGTAAAGAGTAGATGATTTAAAACGTGTTCCCAAGATAAACTTTCCCATTGTCATTAATGAGGATGGATAATACTGAGTGACAAGTGCATTAGGAATGACACAGAAAGAGCTGTTAGATTTGTCAGAGCGTATCACTTCAGGCATTGACACTTGAGGACATTCTTTTTGTGGATATTTGGTTGGGGGGGAGTCTGATTTAAAGATACCAAAGTTTGTGTTTGCTAATAGAATAATGTATTTTACAATTTATAAATATATATTTTTCAGTGTTTAGAAAATATTTGGAAAGTTATTTAGATTAGGTTCTTCCACATTTTAAATTCATGCTTTTATTATAACCTGATTTCTTCCTGAGAAAGTCATCAAACTGTAAGACATTTGAATATTAAAATAGTCCCATAAAACTAAATTCTTCTTCTAAAAAGTCTTATTTCTGGAAATATGCAGCTGAAGGAAAGACACTAAAAATTAAACAAATTTTTAAAAAACATTTTGCTATCTTACTCCTGTATCTAAAAGGGTACTCCTTACTATGCATCACCTTGAGAATAAAGGTTTTGAAATAAGAAAATACATGTAATTTTATTGTCTCTTTGAAAATACATTACAGAAACATGTTTTAAATATTAATCAATGAGCAATTAATAATGTGTGACTTTTCTGGTATTTAAAGTATTTCCAAACTGTAGTATGCATCTCAATTTCGATTTTGAACATGCAATTGGTCACTTTTTTGCCTTGATTCATCTTTCATGCTGCCAACCAAATTTTGTCTCTGTATACCTTTTTGACACTAATAATGACTGAGTCTCTGTTCATTTGAGTTCAAGATTTCCCAAGCGGCAGTTTGGAGCTGGGATAAACTATCTATCATGATTGCATACCACTAATCTGTCTCAACCAAACCACCCTATGACTGAAATTATACTTGACAGTTTACCTCTTCTTGATGAGCCTGAGGTGAACATAGCTACAGACCATCCCTGGGAGGACATGGCAACTACTCCATATGCTAGGGAGGATCCTTTTATTTGTGACACAAGACTTAAACTATGCCTGTAGCAAAAGGGAAGTCTCTCTCCCTCTCGCTCTCTCTCTCTAGTATTTTTAATTTTCAGTAGTATTCCTTCTGTACTATAAAGCTTTTTTCACACAAATATGTTTGGTAAATACTTTCTACCATTACAAGTACTTCCTATAGTTTAGCTTCACCATGTGTTTAAAAACTATAAAGTCATTTTTCAAAGTATTTATGCTTTCTAAAATATTATATTATTGATATACCATAATCATCAAATATCAAAGATTCCTATTAGTATTTGACTCTTACCAGTTCTTGAAACATCTCAGTAAATTTTTATATTATAAAAATGTTTAATCGTCTCTCTTCCTTTTTTTTTTTTTTTTTTTGAGAGATTCTGTGTCACCCAGGCTGGAGTACAGTGGTGCAATCATGGCTCACTGTAGCCTCAACCTCCCAGACTCAATTGATCCTCCCTCCTCAGCCTCCCAAGTAGCTGGGACTACAGGCATGCACCACCATGCCCAGCTAATTTTTCTATTTTTTGTAGAGACAGGGTTTCACCATGTTGCCCAGGCTGGTCTTGAACTCCTGGGCTCAAGCAGAGCACCTGCCTAGGCCTCTCAAAGTGCTGGGATTACAAGTGTGAGCCAAGGTGCCCAGCCTAATTCTCTCACTTTAACATAAAATGTTTTTCAAAATAAGTTTCAAATTCTTTTTTTTTTTTTTTTTTTTTGAGACAGAGTTTCACTCTGTCCCCCAGGCTGGAGTACAGTGACACAATCTAGGCTCACTGCAACCTCTGCCTCCTGGGTTCAAGCGATTCTCGTGCCTCAGCCTCCCGAGTAGCTGGGATTACAGGAGTGGGCTACCACACCCGACTAGTTTTTGTGTTTTCAGTAGAGACAAGGTTTCACCATGTTATACAGGCTGGCCTTAAACTCCTGACCTCAGGTGATCCTCCCATCTCAGCCTCGAAAAGTGTTGGGATTACAGGCATGAGCCACCACACCCAGCCTTCAGATTCTTTAAATATTTTTAAAAATAGATTTGAAGAGAATAATAAACTGAACACTATAGCAGAAAACATTTTAATTGTTTTAATAAAGATTCCTTTTGTAGGCTGGGTGCAGTGGCTCACGCCTGTAATCCCAGCACTTTGGGAGGCCAAGGTGGGTGGATCATGAGGTCAGGAGATCGAGACGATTCTGGCCAACATGGTGAAACCCTGTCTCTACTAAAAATACAAAAATTAGCCGGGTGTGGTGGCGTGTGCCTGTAGTCCCAGCTACTTAGGAGGCTGAGGCAGGAGAATCACTTGAACCCGGGAGGCGGAGATTGCAGTGAGCCGAGATTGCGCCACTGCACTCCAGCCTGGACTACAGAGTGAGATTCTGTCTCAAAAAAAAAAAAAAAAAAAAAAAAAGGTTCCTTATGTAGACTTAATTACCATTTTTACTATCTAGAGAAATGTAAAGTCTAGAGAAAAATGGCTACCTAAGAAAATTAACTTACTTACTATTTACTGCCTTTCATCTTTTTTGTGAAAATGGCTCTCCTTTGGAATTAGGAAATATCAACATTTTGAGATGATGTAAAAAGAGTGATTAAAAGACTTACTAATGCCCTGAAAAAAGAGAAATCTGAAGTAATTTTCAAAAATGTGTTAATATGTGGAGGATTTAATAGTAAGGCTAGTTTTTACAACCAGCATGGAGGACCAAGTGAGCAACAGACAAACTGTAAAAGGAAAGATTGAGGTTATTTAAACAAAGGCTTTTGGATATTAAAATACTTTATCATAGACCACATGTAGATAAGTTTATTATAAAATGCAATCTATTTGCATCTGTCCTGGCTTGTTGAAATGTGATCCTACCTGAAGATGTTTAGATGGCCTGAAAATGTTGGCCCATAGAGTCTGTTATATCATTGGAGCAAGCACTTAATAAGTTTATTTCTCATTATCCATTACTTTTAATTAAAGTTTATTATTCCCTTGGAAAGATTCCTTTTAGTATAGGGAGTATTTTCTATAATCTTATGAAGCAGTAGTATAATCACTACTGCATTCTACACGAAGTTTTTCTAAAGCACCTAATGTCAAATAACCATCAACTTTATTTTGGAAGTTTATGGAAATTAATCTCCTGACATCACAGAAGTGATTACTTAGTATAATGAGTGAAACATTCTTATATTTTTGGATGTAACATAATTTATTTTTAACAAACTTAATCTGCGTTAATTTTATTATTTTCTACGTTATTTTTATTTTAACTAATAGTTACCAGTGAGCCATGTAAGATTTAGGTAACACCATCTAAAATAAGCATCCTGAAGAAAACTGTCAAAATGAAGTTTATATAATTCCACATTTTTAAAATTTCAACTATAAAACTTCTACCAGTGAACTGCATAATATAATCTAGTGACATGTATTTCTGAATAAGAGGGAGTACTACGAAAGTAACTTAGTAAACTATATATATTCTTTATGCCAAAAGCAGTTAAATGAAAATGTCTAACTTATACACTGACTCGTGCTATGCAGACTGGATTTTGTGCTAAATTTTAACTTAGGCAATAAAATCTATGATCCATTCATCTTATCATACTCCGTTACTCCTCCCAACTAATTATCTGATCATTAAGTCTACTTTTTTATTATAGGGTGCATCTGCATCATTTCTAAAATAAAATTGCTCCCATTTTTCCCACAAGCATTTATTTTCTAATCAGAAGAATTCATATAACACTGCTTTATAGTAAATATTCAAAAAAGTTTAAATGGTAATTATTGAATAGAGATTATCCAAAACAGTAATTGCTTTATTTGGAAAGCAGAATTTGTTTTAAACTTAGAAAACAGGCAAGTTAAAATGATGTTTTGTATAATATTTAAATAATTATGCTTTTTGGTTTTGGTTTTAATATAAGTTTCTTTTCAACACTTTTTAATATACGTGTATGCTTAAGCATGGTATATGATGAATCTTATTTTTTTAAGTGACAAAAAACTGTTATCCTGAAAAATGGCTCAACACCATCACATGAGGCAAAATTATTATATTCCTCAGACTACTTTTTTACACTGCTCCTGTGACAGATTAACACTATTTTTCATAAAATGATTGGCAACACTCAAGTCATTTGTTTCATACATCACAAAGGAATAATTATTTTCCAGTAATGTGTTGTAATTCTTTTTTTTTTTTCCCCAAGAGACAAGGGCTGGCTATGTTACCCAGGCTTGACTCAAACTCCTGGGCTCAAGCAATCCTCCTGCCTCAGCCTCCTGAGTAGCTGAAATTATAGGTGTTCGCCACCACACCTAGCTGTGATTCTCTTCTTTGCTTTAGATATCGGAATGAAATTTCCTTTGGTACCGTGTGTGTGTGTGTGTGTGTGTGTGTGTGTGTGTGTGTGTGTGTGTGTGTGTAAGAACCCTATAGAGAGAAAAATAAGAAATCTGTCAGATTTTTAATTTCCTGACCTAGGATGAAGCGGTTTCTTATTTTGATATACATACTGAGTCCATTGAACTTACAAGGACTAATTATGTGAGGGTGAGATCAACCATAGCTGTTTATTAACTCATTTAGTAAATATTTATGAAGGTATTTTAGGTGAATTTTTAATTTAGTCCAATCCTTTTTATTAAAATACATGTCCTTAATATCTGGCCTCTGCCTGCCTCCCCAGCCTCACCTCTTGTCTCAAACTTCGACTTGCAGCTTTACTCTCACTTGCAGTCTCCTCAATGGCCCATTCTTCTGTCACTTCCATGTCTTTTATTTATTTATTTTATTTTTATTTTTATTTTTATTTTTATTTTGAGATGGAGTCTCGCTGTGTCGTCCAGGCTGGAGTGCAGTGGCGCGATCTCGGCTCACTGCAACCTCTGCCTCCCAGGTTCAAGGGATTCTCCTGCCTCAGCCTCCCGAGTAGCTGGGACTACCATGCCCAGCTAATTTTTTGTATTTTTAGTAGAGACAGGTTTCACCATATTGGCCAGAATGGTCTCGATCTCCTAACCTCATCCGCCTGCCTCGGCCTCCCAAAGTGCTGGGATTACAGGCATGAGCCACCACGCCTGGCCCACGTCTTTTATAAATGCCAAAAATGCTCTCCCCTTTTCTGCAATAGATCAATCTTGCTCTTCATGTAGTCCTCCACTTAGATGTCACTTCCTTTAAAATGATTTTTCTGATTTTTCAAGACTAGGTTAGATAGCCTACCTTTGTGCTCCCAGAGTAACTCATAAGTTATTGTAGCATCTACAACATTTATTTTAATTTCCTGTTTCTTTGATGTCTGTCTTCACCATACCATAAACTAGTGGCAGAAACTGTCTTTTTCTTCCTCAGTGATTCACCCACAGCACCTTACACAGGATTTAGCACACAACAGATACGTATTAAACATATGTGGAATGAGTGGAAAACTAATGTTTAACTCTGCTAAATACCTGACTGCATGTTTAATTATTCCCGCTCTCTATATGGGTCTAGGTTGTCTGTTTCATGGAGAAGGGTATTAGTAATCAGTCCTCCAAACCCAAACTAAACTGTTTAGATTTTCCCTAATTACCAAACTATATATTGTCCTTAAGGATTTATACTTTCTGCTTGGGATACGCCTCCATATCAACCTAGAATTGTTTTTAAAAATACCTTAACATCTAACTCAGTCTTTCCTTCTTAGTGAAGATCTTGCTAGCTCCTTCTTCACACCACTCATCCTTCCCTGCGAATATACTGACTTCCTTCTAAATCTTTGGCATATGCAAAACTCGACTTTTTAATGATGAGTTTGTTACTTGATGCATTAAAACCCTATCAAATAATTTGATTTGAATTTAAATGCATTTTTTAGCTAATCTATATTATCTCTTCCTCTTGCCTTTATAGACATATGGTAGTGATTCAGTATGGATACCTATCAGGATGACTAATTAAGGCCAAACCAACTGAGCATTTAAAATGTACCCTTCAAATTGAGGGGAGGTGCCAAGTTGATAACATCTTGATAACACTGGATAGTAATATCCCATGGGCTTACATATTCATTGTTCCTAGTCAATTGACATTTATATCTATTATCACTTGACTGAAACATGATTAATTATTTTATGATAATTTGAATCATTGTTTAAAATTCAGTTTGCGAAGTGTTGTGTCCCTGTCATCTTTTACCATTCCTTTAGAAGATTTGCAGCCACTCTGCTACCCTTCTAACTGTTACATAATAAACCTCATTGTTTTCCAAGTAGGAGACTCCTTCTTTCTGTAAGAGTAATAATTTTATGCTAGGGACATCAAAGATGAGGACAAAAATGTCACATTGTGATTCTGTCTCCATGACACTCCACAATAATGAAAAGTGAAAATTTCAAGCAAAGGGAGGCTTTTGCGTTGCCCACAGTGTCAAAAGTCATGTTTCTCAGATTTTGTTCTCTAAATTGGGTATTAAAATAACCATTTTTATATTTTTTAGAAAAGTATAATTATATCTTAAAATTTTATTTATAAAATATTTTCCCCAAGTCATTCTTTTTCATAAGGTTATTTTTTTCTAACCAAGAAATAGGAATTATAGTTCCTACTTTTTATTTACTGTTAGCTATTTTAGTTGGAGATTTATTGCCTTAATCTATATGTAATATAATGTGTTTATCACTTAGGAAACATTTAAAAAAGTGGGTTAGTTATTTTGTGTAATGCTGTAATTACATCGTTCATCAGAATAATTATATAAAAGTAAATAGAGGTAAGGTAATACCTAATTTAGGATGCCTTTCAACTGTATAGTGCTTATAATTAAAGATTTCAGATAGAAACTAAAGGGCCTTAGTTTCCTTTCACATCAGCCTAATTTTCAAAATAAAACCATAAAATAAATCATAAAATGGTTTCTTTGCTTACACATTTATACATTGAATCACAACTATCCACTTAGAAGTTTATTGGACCAAAAAAATTGTTAAATTGTTAATGTGTCTTTACACTAGAGCACAAAACTTAAAGGATCAATTTTGTAGCTCATTTGACATGGCAAGCTTGAGAGCAAAAATGATTTAACTAGCCTAGTGCCATTAGAAAGTATTTAAGGTTTGCAAAGGGAAGTATGTGATTATTTCATATTACTTAAACCATTGAAAGAAAATATCACACATTATCAGTCATTAAAAGTAAACATCATGCATTATACATAATATCAGAGATTTAAGACATTATAGATAAATAGCTTACTAAATTTAGACATAAGTAAGATTTTATGTCTTTATAAACAAGGTATTTTTCCACTTTCCTACTTTTTTCCAGTTGGACTGAAAGGCATACAACAAAAACCTCATCTAGCCTAGCCTAGCATCTACTAGCCCTGACAGATACATATGAATATTTAGATGGCAGACCACTAGACACAGGTACCAAAACATGTATCCTCACAACAACCTTTATAGTGGCACATTGAGCTCCCTGGCGAGTAAAGACTGCAGCGTCTCAAGGTAGAAAATAAACAACAAGACTTATTTGCCAAGTGACTGTGACAAGCACTTTTCATGCCTGACTCTGCTGCATACAGAATTCTGTGAACCTCTGAAGTAGCCATGTGACTTAAGGTTTAGCTGCTAGCAGCTAAAATAGGTCATCAAGCTCCAGGTCTGTTACAGTATTACGGTTCTCTTATTCCCATCAGGAACTTTGTTGTAAGCAGGAACTGGCTTTTGGCTGCTTAGTGTTCATTTTTGTTTTTCTGGGGGGAGCTTAGAAGGTCGATGAGGGGGCTGGGGCAGCAAGGCTGATGACTAAATAGTCTGCTCTTCAACCCTGATATCTAATAGGGGTAGGAAAACCTCTGGATACCCCCTGTAAAGACACTCCCTGGCTTTTACCAGCTTACCATCTGGACCCAATTTTAAGTGATTTATGACAATGGAGCCAGCATAACTGCACTCTGTACTGAGTATTATTATTATATGATTCAATAAATGTCTTCTCTGTTGCAGAAGTTTGTAAGAACCGTTCAAATTGTTTTGTTTATTGAAGTTGTACAATTATTACTTTTTAAAAAAATGGAGCGGTCATTTAGGACTTAGAAGTCTTTTGTTATGAGGTGATTTTGTTACAATGGCATTTCTTAGAGATGATATTTATTCCAGTGCTGTGAAAAACCTGTATGACTTTTTAGATATGATTTTTATTGAGCATATGTGAATTGAAAGTAATAATTCAAGCCAAGCACGGTGGTTCCCACCTGTAATCCTGGCACTTTGGGAGGCTAAGGCGTGGGCGGATGACTTGAGCCCAGGAATTTGAGACTAGTCTGGACAACATGGCAAAACCCCATCTCTACAAAAAATACAAAAATTAGCTGGGTGTAGTGGTGGGCATCTATAGTCCTAGCTACTCACGAGGCTGAGGTAGGATCACCTGAGCCCGGGAGGTCAAGGCTATGGTGAGCCATGATTGTGCCACTGCACTCCAGCCTGGGTGACAGAGTGAGATCCTGTCTCAAAATAAAAAATAAAATAATAAAATAAGTAATCTTTTTAAAAAGAAAGTCATAATTCAGTAAAACAGTTATCACATGCACAGTTCACCCAAATGACTTCCATATAAGTTGATGATATTCTAAGTTTAAGTTGATGGTATTCTAAGTTTACATGGAAATGTAAAACTTGGAAATTAATAAAACTATAAAGGGATGACAGTAGTTTTTGGGTTTTGGTGGGTTTTTTTGTTTTTGTCTTTGTTTTTTTGAGATGGAGTCTCCCTCTGTCACCCAGGCTGGAGTGCAGTGGCACGATCTCAGCTCACTGCAACCTCCGCCTTCTGGGTTCAAGTGATTCTCCAGCCTCAGCCTCCCGAGTAGCTGGGACTACAGGTGTGCACCACCATGTCCGGCTAATTTTTGTATTTTTAGTAGAGATGGGGTTTCGCCATGTTGGCCAGGCTGGTCTCAAACTCCTGACCTCAGGTGATCCACCTGCCTGTAATCCCAAAGTGCTAGGATTACAGGCGTGAGCCATTGGTGGGTTGTTTTTTGTTTGTTTGTTTTTGTTTGTTTGTTTTTGAGACAGTGTCTTGCTCTGTCACCCAGGCTGCAGTACAGTGGTGTCATCATAGCTCACTGCAGCCTCAAATTCCTGGGCTCTACATGATTCTCCTGCCTCGTCCTCCAAAGTAACTATGACTACAGACAAGTGCCACCACACCCTGCTAATTTTATTTTTTGTAGAGATGGAGTCTCGCTATGTTGCCCACACTGGTCTTGAACTGCTGGCCTCAAGCAATCCTCCTCCCTCAGCCTCCCAAAATGTGGGGATTACAGGCATGAGCCACTGCACCCAGCCTGACAGTAGTTTTTGATGAGATCTCAGTTGCCACAATTTTGGTGCATAAATCATAGTCCCATTATCAGTTATCTATCATAAGCTCCACAATTTTAATTGTTAAAACTTTATATGCTATAGATATGAATTATTTAAAAGAGAACACCTGGTAATCTATGTTTAAACATGCTAAATTTGTTTGGAATTTCTTCTATATAATATGATGCACTAGTATTTACTTCTTGATTTTTTTGATATCTAATGAAATGCTGGTTAGCTCATGGTTACTCTAACGGAAATAGAGAAGTATTTCTTAGAAGGGCTATTCATTATAATAAAACATTCATTCAAAATATTGCCCATATTAGAGAACTGCTTGCTTGTTAAGATATAACTGGTTATTTAAGATTGCCTTGGTCCACAGGAAATGTAGTGTGTGGCCATAAAAACAAACCAAATTATGACCTTTGGAGGTATCTTTCGTGGAGAATACATCAGCAATTCATCACTCTATTTACAGGCATTTGAGAAATTAGGATCATTGGTATTGTTTTCTATTGGAAGTGAACAATAGACAAAATGTGTGTGGAATCTCTTGAAATTTTTATTTAATAGAGCATCTAATAGAATATTATTTCATAAACCTTTCAGAACATTTTAAACATTGTAAGCATTATAGAAAATTTTATTTAATAAAGATTCACACCAGAACATTGGAGACACATTTTTCACTAACAAAATATGGAAAAGATTGTTTCCAAATTGGTGTGTTTAATTGCTTGCATGCCATTGGCCACTTAATAGAAAAACCTTGAAGTGTGATGCAACCAGTCATCACCATGTCTTCAGTTGACACATTTTGTTAAATAAAAGGTAGAAAATAAGAAAACATGTATTTCCAACTAATTTGAATAGAAGTCTATAGAATGAGTATATTTGGAAAGCTGTGCTAAAACATTTAATATGGAAAGGAAAGTCTCATTTATAAAACTGTGAAAAGAGTTACCATTTTAGTTTGACCCGCCAACCATTTTTCTTCATTTTACCAGTTGTACATTTTAGGATTGGAAGTAAATGGAGATAAAAGCCTCTTCCCTACAGCACTGCAGTCTTCACGTAAGGGCTCTTTGAAAACATGCCAGGGCATGGCTTTTCTCTCAAACCTGAAGGCACTCATAAAGTTAAACTTATTCAAGCTCAGGATTTCTGAAAGAATTTACATTTAAGAACTGAATTAATATTCTGTCCATATTAGTAAAACAAGACTGAATGTTACCTCTTTATATAATAGCAGTAGCAATGTCTTCATTAATTCAGGTTTCTAGTACCTAGTTAAAAAAAAAAGCACTTGGATTGTAAAGTGTGCGCATGTTTGTACACAACGTGGCAGTAACAAAGCTTTGGAAATTATGGAAGCTAAGTGCTTGGTTACCACTGTAGCCCTCTTTTTCTATTCTATTGCTAATACTACAAAAAGGCAGTTATTTCTCCATCTGGTTTCCTTAGCATATACATTCTTAGCATGTAGGAAAAATCATCACTGTCAGAAGTGAAGAGTTAAGGGCAGGACAGGGAAGAGATTGTGACAGATTGAATGGGCAGAATTGTTGCCCCCAAGAGTCATGAGAGGGAGTGTAGTATAACAATTAATACATTTAATCTTTTTTTTTTTTTTTTTTTTTGAGACGGAGTTTCGCTCTTGTTGCCCAGGCTGGAGTGCAATGGCGCGATCTCAGCTCACTGCAACCTCCGCCTCCCAGGTTCAAGCAGTTCTCCTGCCTCAGCCTCCCGAGTAGCTGGGATTACAGGCATGTACCACCACGCCTGGCTAATTTTGTATTTTTGGTAGAGACAGGGTTTCTCCATGTTGAGGCTGGTCTCGAACTCCTGACCTCAGGTGATCCACTCACCTCGGCCTCCCAAAGTGCTGGGATTACAGGTGTGAGCCACCATGCCCAGCTACATTTAATCTTTTTAAAAAACATATTAAGCATATACAGTGCTGAAGTGATCATGTAGGCACTGTGGGAAATGCAAATGCTATACATGGTTTCTGTTCTCACTTAACATCTTAGATACTTATACTGTGGAAGTTATGAAAGAAGTCCCTTCCCTCTAAAAACTCTGTAGTTATACAATCTTTTTCAGGTGTTTATAGGAAGATTTTTTTCCCTCTTCAAATAGAAGAAAACAATTACTATTTACCCAACATTCAATCTGACAGAAAATCCTGTTGGCTTTGCTTTAAAATATATTCATAATTTAAACAGTTTTTACCACCTCCAATGCTACCACCCAGTCCAAGCCTCCTAACTAGATTTCTTCTTTTAACCCTGACCTCCTTCAGTCTGTTCTCATACAGTAGCCAAGAGGATGATTCTTTTAAAACGTGAGACAGATCATGTCATCTCACTGCTCAGACTCTGTGTTGATTCTTCATCTCACTCAGAAGTCCTTAAGTGACCACCAAGACCCTACATGACCTGGCTGCCTTTCCTCTCTGACCTCATCTTTTATTCCTCTCCCACCATTTGCTCCATTTTAGCCACACTGGCCTCCTTGCTTGAACACAGTAAGCCTCAGGGACTTTGCTGCCTGTTTCCTTTGCCTGAAATGTTATTCTTTCAGATCTTTTCATAGCTAACTTCCTCAATGCCCTCAAATATTTGTTCATATATCACCTTCTTAATGAGGGTTTCCTGACTCTTCTTTTCCAAATAGCAATCTATCCCTATTCTGCTATTGCCAATCACTCTTAATCTGCTTCATGTTTTCCCATAGCACTCACCACCTTCTAATATGCTGTATAATTTTCATATCTATTATGTTCACTTTCCATCTTCCTGTACTAGGATGTAGGTTTCACAAGAACAAGGATTTTTGTACATTCCATTCTGTTTAGAACAGTATCTTACATACGATAAGGTGCTCAAAAAAACAAGTTTGTATGTCTCAGTTTCTCTCAAGTTGTTTCCTGTCTTCTTCCCTATTTAAATTGCATACAAGAATGAATGAATTTGGAAGCTTATACTAGTTGAAATAATATCATTTATTGCTATTATTTAGTAGGTACTGTTAGACACTGTATAGGCACTTTGCTGGTATTATTTAATCCCCACAGCTAGTTCTCAGAGAGATAAAGAGGCTTAGAGAGGTTAAGTCATTAGCCCAAAATCATGTATCAAATGAATGGCTAAGCTCCAATTCAAGCCTGTAAGAGACTCCAAAGGCCAAGCCCTCTTTGTAGTTTTTGGGTTATGGCCAAGTTTAGCAAGTTTCATTCAATTATCAATATTTTTATTTATATTTACATCATTTTTTAAAACCATGTACCT
Source organism: Pan troglodytes (assembly GCF_028858775.2). Classification (NCBI taxonomy): domain Eukaryota; kingdom Metazoa; phylum Chordata; class Mammalia; order Primates; family Hominidae; genus Pan; species Pan troglodytes. The sequence goes on from NC_072407.2 coordinate 35,676,494, forward strand.
CCTCACACATTTTTAAGTTGATATAAAATTTTCTATTATATGTTCAAATAGTGACAAAGGGTATAATTTCTGACCAATATATGCTTTAATATATTTTCATCCAAATCATGCAGTATAGGCTTAGCTCATTCAATTAGTAGAAAAGGTTTGTAATATAGTCTAATTGGCAATCATTGTCAAATTGATGAGAACAAAGTCCGACTTCATTTTTAAATTCTAATTAAATAGTTTCCAGGACAATCTCCTCACTTTCTGTTGCCATGAGTGTGTCCCATGGTCATCATGAAACAAAATGCAATCCCCTTTAGTTTGTCTGTTTTGCAATTATGGGACTCTCCCTTAGGAGCAATGTAACGCACACCAAGGTCCAGGGTGGGTGAGAGCTATGCCTTCTTTTGCCAACTTCAATTAAATGGGAAAGGAGAACTTGCAGACTGTAGGTACATTTTCAAGTAGATTAATTTTAGTAGAGAATAACTATGGAAACTGAGGATCTCAAAATTGAATTATTTTGAAACTGCCCACACCCACGTAGCTATTGGAAAGTCTTTGTAAAACCCAAAGGGGATGCATTTTCCAGTTTTAAGACCTCTGCTTTATATTATGTAGTACACTGAAATTTAGAAAATACTCCAAGTTTTTTCATGGTTATAGTAGTTGATTATAATCTACAAAAATAGGTCTTTAGGTTATGCCAATGTGATTTAAAAAAACAAGAATGGAATGAAATACTTAACATTGATGCAAACTGTTAATAGACTTTTTAAAGAGTTTTTAAAAGGCTTACAGAAAAATTGAAAAGAAAATATAGAGTTCTCATATACCCATCCACACTCATTCCTCAGTTTCCCCTATTATTAACATCTTGCATTAGAGTGGAATATTTGTTACAATTGGTGAGCCAGAATTGATACATTATTATTGACTGAAGTCCATACTTTATACTAAGATTCACTCTGTTTTGACATTCTGTGGATCTTGACAAATGTATAATGACATGTATTCCCATCACAGTATCATATGGAATTGTGAAACTTTCCTAAAAATCCCCTGTTCTCTACCTATTCATCTTTCTCTCCCCCTTCTTTCTTCCCTCCCCCAGTGTCTGACAACTATTGATCTTTTTACTGTTTCAATAAACAATTTTGCCTTTTTCACAATACCATGTAATTACGTAGATTGTAGCTTCTTCATATTGGCTTTTTTCCCTTAGCAATATGCATTTAAGGCCAGGTACAGTGGCTCATGCCTATAATCCCAGCACTTTGGGAGGCTGAGATGGGAGGATTGATTGAGGCCAGGAGTTTGAGACCAACCTGGACCACAAAATGAGACCCCTGTCTCTGCAAAAAATTTTAAAAATTAGCCAGGTATGGTGGTGTGCAGCTGTGGTCCCAGCTACTCAGGAGTCTGAGGTGAGAGGATCACTTGAGCCTAAAAGGTCAAGGTTGCAGAGAACCGTGGTCGCACACCACTGCACTCCAGCCTAGGTGACATATCAAGATCCTGTCTCAAAATTAATAAATAATTGTTATTATTTATTGCATACATATATGTATATGTGTGTATGTGTGTGTGTGTGTGTGTGTATATATATATGTGCATTTTATGTTCTCCCATGTCTTTCTCTGGCTTGATAACTCATTTCTTTTAGTGCTAAATAATATTGCATTGTGTGGGTGTACCATAGTTTGTTTATTCGTTCGCTTACTAAAGAACATCTTGGTTGCTTCCAAGTTTTGGCAATTATGAAGAAAGCTACTGGTATAAATATCCATGTTCAGGTTTTTGTGTGGACATAAGTTTTCAACTCATTGGGTAAATATCAAGGAGTGTAATTGATAGATTGTATAAGAGCATATTTCATTTTGCAAGAAACTGGCAAACTGACTTCCACAGTAGCTACACCATTTTAAATTCCCACCAGCAATGAATGAGAGTTCCTGTTGCTCCACATCCTTGTCAGCATTTGGTGTTATCAGTGTTTTTGGATTTTAGCCATTTTTCTAAAATGTAGAAAATGAGAGTGGCATCTCATTATTGTTTTAGTTTGCAATTTTCTGGACATATGATATGAAACTTCTTTTTATATGTTTTTTTGCCATCCATCTGTCTTCTTTGGTGAGTTGTCTATGCACATCTTTTGCCCATTTTTAAATTAAGTTGGTTTTTCTGTTATTGTTGAATTTTAGAAGTTCTTTGTATATTTTATATACCATTTGTTTGTTGACTATATTCATGCAACTATATTCAAGTTCAGTTGACTATATTCATGTACCACATATATCATAATCTATATTCATGTACCACATAGACCATAATCAAGACTATACCACATGTCTTGATTATGGTAGCTTTATATTATATCTTGAAGTCAGGCAGTATATTAGTTTGCTAGTGCAACCACAATAAATACCACACACTGGCTGACTTAAACAATAGAAATTTTCTTTTCTTACAGTTCTGGAGGTCAGAAGTCTAAAATCAAGATATCAGCAGGGTTAATTTCTTCTGAGGCCTCTCTACTTGGCTTGTAGATGACTGTTTCTCCCTATGTTTTCCCTCTGTGCTTGCACATGTCTGAGTTTAAGTTTCTTTTTCTCAGAAGGACACCAGTCATATTGGATTAGGACACACCCTAAAGACGTCATTTTAACTTAATTCCTCCTCAAAGACCTCATACCCAAATATGGTTACATTATGAGATACTATGCGTAAGGGCTTTACCATATGAATTTTGAAGGGACACAATTCAGCCCATAACAGGTAGTTTCAGTCCTGCGACTTTGTTCTTCAGTATCGTGTTGGCTATTATGGGTCTTTTGCCTTTCCATATAAGCTTTAGAGTCAGTTTGCCAATATCCATAAAATAACTTGCTTGGATTTTTATTTGGATTACGTTGAATTTATAGATCAAGTTGGAAAGAACTGAAATCTTGACAGTATTATGTCTTTCATTCCTAGGGCTGGGTCCCTCTGGAGTTGTGTACTCTCTAATGTCCACCCTGAGCTTCCAACAGTTTGTCTTTTACAGTTTAGATTTTCCTACTCTTTTGGTATTGGTCCCTGTGGAGAATTTTTTTTTCCTAGGGTTTTACTTGGGTAAGTTGTGATTCTCTGTATCTACCTATCATTTCTACAATCACAGAGGGCAGTGGTTTTCCCTGTGACCCCAATTATCTGATGGATCTAAGATTTGTTGATTTTTCAGTTTGTTCAGCTTTTTGCTTGTGGAGACAGGAATGACACCTTCCAAGTTCATTACATGCAGGACTGGAAAACAGAAGTCTCCAACATACTTTTTATTATTGTAACATCATTGTGAAGAAAATTAAGCACTTATTGGTTCTTTATTATACAGAAGGAATTGAGTTAAATATAATACATCTTGAAACTGGCAAGAATCCCATGTTGCTAAAGTGATATTTATGACAGTATTTCTGCATCTGCATCACTAGTTTTTGAAACAAATTTACCCTAGAGCATTGGTTTGCAAAATGCTATGGCCCCAGTGGTTTCACAGAAGATCCTCTGAAATTGCTGGTTTGAGTTTCGGATAGGGGTTGTGGAGGGGTATAAGCAAGAAGGAAGCAAAGGGCAAGGAAAACACTAAGTTCAATATACTCACCCCTGCCTGAATCAGAGCATATGTGTTTTATTTGTTTCATACATATCATTTGAAGTAACGGTTTGACAATTAAAATATGTTTAAATTCACTGCCCTTGAGTGTTAGAAAATGTTGTATGCAATAGAGAAGGTTGTTTTTAATCTTCTAATGTTGTGTTCAATAGGCTGCACAGTAGATGAACCTACATCATGAAAAGCTTCTTTGCAGAGTTTAGTAATGAAATTGTTAAGGAAGAACTCTAAGGTAGACTCATTTTATTTAATGCAAAGTGATCATGTTGAAATAAAACTCTGTTATGGACTGTAAAAACTCAATTTAAAATATAATTAATTTATCCTGAGGAGCTCAGGTATTCCCAAATTAAATATTTTTGAGGTATGAATTAGCTGATGTATCAAAAAAAGATAAAGTGTGATCATACCTTTATTAACCTGAGGTTAAGTTTTCTTGGTGAAACTTATAAATGTCAGTATATCCTGACTCATTAGTAACAGTTGAAATTAACCAACTTGGTAACTTCTATTTTTGTAAAAATTTACACTCACATATTTAGATCTTTTTTTTTTTTTTTGAAATTTTACTTTCTATCATGAGGGGAATTGAGGATAGGTCTGAAATAAGATTTCAGGCTTTTCTCCTTCTGAAATATATATTCAAGCTGAACAGAGAAAAGCATTTTAAATTCATCTAACAGTCGTGTATAATTAGGCTTGGTTCTGCGTTGTGAATGGGGTTTCTGGAAGGGCAGCAAAAACAGGGTTTGATTTGTTATGTGCCCAAGCTTTGCATCATACCGTATAGAATTGTTTGTAAACATGCATATCACAGTAAAGTATGCTTAGTCTAAATCAGTTCAGAAAATTAGACAGCTGCTATGTGTAAAGCAAATAAATAAAACACCATTTTTCCACCAGAAAAGTGAATACAGTTGTAGAAGAGATTAGATAGATGTGCAAAAATCAATACAGGGCAAAATATCCTAAGTGTAATAAAGAAGGATAAAATGCTGTGAGACTTAAGGAGAGAGATGTTACATCTGTTTGAAGGCAAATTAGAAGAAGATTGAAAGGGAAAGTAATGTTTTTGATGATCTGGAAGAAGATGGACAGAAGATACATCAGTGAGGAAATGGTTACAGTGTATGTAAAAGAAAACTGATAGGTGCTTGAACAAATAGGGCTTTATATTTCTTTCCTTTTTTTTTTTTTTTTTTTAAGTTGGAGCTTCACTCTTGTTGCCCAGGCTGGAGTGCAGTGGCACGATCTCGGCTCACGGCAACCTCGCCTCCTGGGTTCAAGCAATTATCCCGCCTCAGCCTCCCTAGTAGCTGGGATTACAGGCGCCCACCACCACACCCAGCTAATTTTTGTATTTTTAGTAGAGACGGGGTTCCACCATGTTGGCCAGGCTGGTCTCGAACTCCTGACCTCAGGTAATTAATCCGCCTCAGCCTCCCAAAGTGCTGGAATTACAGGCATGAGCTACCGCGCCCGGCCTAGGGCTTTGTATTTCAAAGAGAACAAGTCTAAAGGTAAGTAGATACTGATGTTGATTTAGTGCTTCTGTAATGTCAGCGTCCCATCCAACTATGCAACAGTTTCAGCCAAGCTATTGACAAATCTAAGAGAGATTTAAGTGAAGAGCTGTACTTGATACTGTACTTGATATTTGCCAGGATCTGAATGATGAAAGAGGAGGAAGAATCATAGATTACTCAAGGCTGTAATATTAGTGGCCCATCAATAAGACTCATAGGTGCTTGTTTACGTATTTGCCTTCCTCACTAGCTGCTATTGTTAGAAAAGTGCAGAAGCAGTAAGTCTGGTAGCACTACTTCGGTCACACTTCCAGGATGCTTACTGTCTTTGCCCCTGCTGAGATCTCACATACATATTCAGAGTTGACTTCAAATCTCACCTGCTCCCTGAGCCTAGCCTGGACAGTTGCATCATAAATTGACCTTTTTTTTGTATTTGTAAAATTAGCACCTTGGCATTCATTGTTCAGTTCTCTCATTTTTGTACATTTTGTATGATACTGTATTAGCTCAAGTTGAGTAAGTATAAGAAATAACTACCATGTGCCGGGCCTTTTGTGAATATACAAATATGTATTAACACAACTCCTACCCATAAAGAGCTCATAGCCTAGTAGAGAAAACTGACATATAAACAACTATAATAGAAATTGACTGATACAAAAATAGAGTTAGGTATGAAAATACTGTACAAAGACTAATAATGAGGCAGTTGTTCAGGGAAAGCTACAGAAGGAAGATATTTGAGTTGCATCTTGAAAGTCATTTGGACTATCAAATATTTATGTACTTATCACTTTCTATTTATATTATTACTTATTTTGACACCTTGCCCATTTGACTGTAAGTTTCTTGAGGTCAGAAAGTATATATTCTATGCCTTTATTTCACCCATAGTGCCAAAATATTTCACTGAATCAGTATATTTGGTACTAGCCAAATATTTTATGTATATTTACATAAATTTATTTACTTATTTTTCTTTACCTTCCCTCTCCTCCCCACAAAGCCCAAGCTTAGCTAGTTACCATTCTTCTTCCTATTTTTGTATCCTATTTTATTAACATTAGCCATGTAATGTATTTTTAGAACAGCTTATTTTACACACAAATGTGTAGTTTCTTTCTATGGCATATCTTGTAAGTAAGCATTGAGATTTTTGATGTGCAACTCTTTAGGAGCTTTTATGGTGTCTTGTGTAAGCTTGATTAAAAATACAAAGTTTGGAGTTTTTTAATTTTCATATAGCTTTTAAAAATTTTTCTAGTTTATAATTTTTTGTACCACTTCAAAGTATGAGGTTTCCATTTTTAAAAATATAATTTAAAAGCCGTGTTAAAACTACCATACTGTTGAAGTTTCAAATTGGCAAATTGAGTGTATTATTTTGAATTTTACTCTAGGACAGATGAAACAGGCTCAAGCTCTTCTAAATTTTGTGAAACACCAATGAAATTTTCCTTCATGAACATTTAAATCCATCATCATTTCTGCAGGTTCCAAGGCCATGGGCATTTTAAGATTAATGTTCTAGATGAAATAAAATTATTTTATGGTCTATTAAGATAATTTGCTAAACATCTATTTAAAAGCCTACTGTATAGGGGGTACTAGAGATACAAAAATAAGACATTGTTTCTATTTTAAAGAATTCACAATTTAATAATTAAAGAGATTTCTTCCATCTGTACTATGGGATAAATTCAATTAGCTAGATATAAATGTCAAAATTGATAAGAGGTAGAAAAGATCACTTATTAGATACTAAGTAAATGATTATTAAATAATGAACAATAGGAATTACAGACTTCAGCCATAGGAAAGAAACATTACTGGATGAACTTTTTCAGTTCTTGGATATCAACATGGTTTTGGTTATTACAGTGATTGTCAGTAATATTTAATGCATGAGGCTAGGGTATTCTGGCATTCAACGATGCTCTGTGCAGTCCTACCCAATTAAGAACTGCTATGATCCTACACAACTTTGAAAGTCTAACTAAAGCTACTACAAATATAAATTGGTATGTCACTTCTTCCAGAGTTTATGTTTATATTCAATGCAGTCCCTGTAAAAATCCCAGCATAAATTTTTGTTAAATAAAAAAATGCAAAGGACCAAAAAGATAATCTAAAAAAAAAAACCAGACTCTCCGTTTGTCACCCAGGCTGGAGTGCAGTGGATCAATCTTGGCTCACTGCAATCTCCACCTTGGGGATTCAAGTGATTCTCCTGCCTCAGCCTCCCAAGTAGCTGAAATTACAGATGTATGCCACCACCCCTGGCTAATTTTTGTATTTTTACTAGAGATGGGGTTTCACCATGTTGGCCAGGCTGGTCTCGAACTCCTGACCTCAAGTGATGCACTTATCTCGGCCTCCCAAAGTGCTGGGATTAAAGGCATGAGCCACAGCACCCAGCCCCAAAAAATAATATTTATACATAGCAATGTAGGAGGACTACCCTGTATCAACATTTGTGGTATTGACACAAGGACAGATCATTGTAACCAAACAGGACAGAAGAGTCCAGAAACAGACCCATACGTATATGATCACCTGTGACTTATGCCAAAAATAACACTAGTGCAGATGGGGAAGGATGTGCTTTTCAATAAATAGTACTCAGTCAAAACTGGTATCCGTATGATCCATATGAAAAACAAAAGTAAATCTTGACCCCTTCTTCACAGCGTAAACAAAAATCAATTCCAGATGGACTACAATCTGATACAAAAGACTGTTACAATAGACTTTTAGAAAGAAACACTGGACACTGTCTTCACAGGGAGTGTCTGGAAAGGAGCTGAGGGCACTTTCAAGGAGCTGCTGATATTCCTGATTTTGATCTTACTAAACAAATTATAAAATGATTTCAATATATGTACCCACGTAAGCATAAATTGGTACTTTAAGACATAATACTGAAAACCTTTACAAAAAGTTTTGCAGAAAGAAAGGGTCCTAATAGCAAAGGAAGTTCAGGCCGGGAGCAGTGGCTCAAGCCTGTAATCCCAGCACTTTGGGAGGCCAAGGCGGGTGGATCACGAGGTCAGGAGATCAAGACCATCCTGGCCAACATGGTGAAACCCTGTCTCTACTAAAATACAAAAAATTAGCCAGGCGTGGTAGTGGGCACCTGTAATCCCAGCTACTTGGGAGGCTGAGGCAGGGGAATCGCTTGAACCTGGGAGGCTGAGGTTGCAGTGAGCTGAGATCGCGCCATTGCACTCCAGCCTGGCTACAGAGCAAGACTCCGTCTCAAAACAACAACAACAACAACAACAAAATAGCAAAGGAAATTTAATTGAAAAAAAAACTAAAGTTACTGAATAATTTACCTAACCTGTGCATTTTTTTTTACTCTATATTTCCAATTACATAGTTAATTGAAATGGGTTTCAATGCAATAGTGCAATTACTTCAAGAAGAGTGTAGTGAATTACGTTTGTAACAGAAGAGTTGAAACTTAACAGATTTGTATCCAAACTTTAATAAATTAGTGAAGACATATGAAATGCAGAGACTTTAATGAATTTTCTTAATAAAGTTTATTTTAAAAATATTTCTGGCCGGGTGTGGTGGCTCACGCCTGTAATCCCAGCACTTTGGGAGGCCAGGCACGCAGATCACGAGGTCAAGAGATCGAGATCATCTTGGCTAATATGGTGAAACCCCTTCTCTACTAAAAATACAAAAAATTAGCTGGGCATGGTGACACACGCCTGTAGTCCCAGCTAGCCAGGAGGCTGAGGCAGGAGAATCACTTCAACCTGGGAGGCGGAGGTTACAGTGATCCGAGATCACACCACTGCACTCCAGCCTGGACGACAGACTGAGACTCCATCTTAAAAAAAAAAAAAAAAAAAAATCTTTCCTATATATTGTTAAATGATTATAGCACATTAATACTTTTATGTATAAAAGTTATATGTTGAAATTGTCTTTTCAAGGGGTTATCACACAACTTCTCTAGAGTCTGTTATAATAGTTTCCTTTTCTAACCTTTTTGTAGGCTTTATGACTTAGTCAAAATGAAAGCCAAACTCACCTGTGAAAAATATATACATTTTATATATTAGTAATCTATTATTTATTTTGTCATGCTAGCCCTAATACAATTAAGGTTATCACCTTCTTTCTCTAATTAATACCAAGAAACTCTGGTCTGTTATTATTTATCCTGAAACTAATTTTTATTCTAGATTCTACCTGTACCATATTTCTGATTTTTCATGATCTTGTGGGTTGGCTTTTTTTTTTTTTTTTGGTATGGAATAGCTTCTCATCTTGATTATCTTAAGTACAAACATATTCACTATAATTAGATGCAAGCATCTGACTATTTTATTAAAACTTCAGATTAAACATGGATAAAGGAGGGAAGCCCTGTGAGAGAGGCAGATCATGATGTGATTTCCAGCTCACAATTTTAGATTCTCTCCCATGGGTAATGGGGAGCCATTAAAGTATTTTATGCAGAGATTACCAATCAGATTTGTGTTTTAGAAGTATCACTCTGGGCCTGGTGCAGTGGCTCACAAGTATAATCCTAGCACTTTGGGAGGCCATGGCAGGCGGATTACTTGAGCCCAGTTCAAGACCAGCCTGGGCAACATGGTGAAGCCCCATCTCTACAAAAAATTGGCCAGGCATGGTGGCGACGCTTGTGGTCCCAGCTACTTGGGAGGCTGAGGTGGGAGGATCAATTGAGCTGGGGAGGTGGAGGTTGCAGTGAGCCAAGATCATGCCAGTGCACTCCTGCCTGGGCAACAGAGTGAGACCCTGCTTCAAAAAAAAAAAAATCACTCTGGCAGGAGTATGAAAAGAGATTGGAGTGGGGGTGGGGTGACAAGACTAGAGGCCAAGAGTTGAGTTAGGAAACTGTTGCAGAGGCCAGGTGATCATCATCATCACCATCACCATCATCATAATGATTAGACATGAGATAAAATCAACTGAACTTAGTCATTTACTAAGAGAAAAGGAGGAGTCTAAACTTGCTCCCAAATATCTGATTTGGGTGACTAGATGAGGTTGGTGTCTTTCATTAAAATAGGGACCATAGGAAAAGGTGCAGTTTGGGACATGTAGAATAGGACATATAGGTGGATATAGCCTTTGAACATTTGGATGTGTGAATTTGTTCTAAGGAGATACATGATCCAGAGATGTATATTTGGGAATCATTGTTATATAGCTGGTAGTTGAAGACATTAGAACATGTAAGATCAGAAAACATGTTTAGATTCAGAAGAGAAGAAGGCAGAAGAATCATGTGGAGTGGTCTCATGGAAATTAAGGGAAGAGAGAATTTTGAAGGAATAATGAACAATGCCAAATGCATTGAGCAATAAATAGAAACAACAATTGACTCATAGATAGAGAAGTCTATTGCATTTGGCAATATGAGGCTCATAGGTGACCATTGACCAAGAAGTTTCAGGGGCATAGGGCTCAAAACCTTAATTACATGTAGTTGGTTAAAGATCTAATGGCTTTTGCAGTTTCTTTGAAAGTATAAAAAGTGAATGGGAGGTAAGGAAATAGAGACAGCAAGTATCGACTCTCTGTTCCAGATTCTTGAGAATGAAAGAAAGGAGAAGGAAAGAATAATAGAGGTGGGTGCAGAATAGGTAATTTTTCAATTATTTTGCTTTTTCCACTTGTACCTTGATTAAAATGTTGCTTTTGATTGCATTTTCATGAGTTAATATTAAACTTTGTATTTTTCTATAATTAATCATTCTATAATACTTTAGTTAATGGCATAAGTTTAAAAGAATCAGGGTTACCCCCAAACCAAATTAAGTATAAATACTAAATTGTGTGATTTCCATGAATGCACAGGATTAAAAAATATTTATGACAGAAATATGTAAAATCACGATTGAATAAAAGGAAGACGTTGACAGCGTGTTGGATAAATGTGAGATATCTTAACAAATGATTTTTAAATGAGGCCATCTGTTAAAGCTTCCTGATGCTCTGAGTCTGGAGCAAGAGGTTATTTATGTTTTCACGCAAATCAGGCTTTAACCAAAATACTTTGGAAAAAACAGATGCCTTATAGAAATTCATTATTCCTAAAATAATTACAACCTTCTAAATGTTAACATCCCTTTCTACAAAGAATGGTGTTATGCTAATGCTGTTTATATATATGAATGTGAAATTATTGTATCATTTACTGTAATGCAAGGGAATGGTTTCTCCTTATCCCTACCTCCATCCTCACCCCTGAGAGATACATGCCTGCTTACCAGGACCAATTTTCTACTTATTTAGCTAAAAATAATTGACCTTTGAAAGTCATAACCCAAGTAGTTGAATTTGAACTAAAATCTAAAGATAAACCGAATCTTTCAGGCATTCTTTCCTCCCACTCTTTTGATCTTTTTGACCCCCACTAAGTCTTACCAGGTATATTGGAGTAGAGGAAATTTCATACTAGAATACAGTACTGTGTCATGTTTCATTAATGTCAAAGATTTCATGTAGTAAATAGAACAAGAAGGTACCACTTTGTATAATATTCAAAATCTATACAGCACATTGCTAAGCAGAGTATACACTCAAGAAATGTAGAATTGATAATATTATACTAGAAAATGAACTTCCAGTATTGCTATTATTTTACTAATATGCATAGTCACTGACCTGTGAAGAGTGAACAGTATGTAGAAGTGCCTTTGAGATAGGAAATTATGAGAGTCCCTAACTTTTACATACATATTAGATTAATTTGAGCCTACATAAAAAGAGAACAAATTTGTGAGGATTTGAGAGGGGAAAATCAGGGGACTTCCTGTTTGCAGCTCTTATCATTGGGAGAACAGTAAATTAGATCTAGACTAATATATTTGGTTTCTCTAATTTATGGCAATTTGTTAACTTTGTCATTGAGTGGAATGCTGAACAAAATTTCTATGGCACATAAGCACCTTGCACAGGGTTCGCTTTAATTCTTTGAGAAGCTTTCAGGCATAGACTATTTGGTATACTGATTAAAGTATGATTAATTATTAATTAGTATCTTGTCCTGTGAGAATGCCTTTAGCTTCAATAGGTTCATCTTTACTTGAAAATAATGGAAAGCTGGGTGCAGTGGCTCTCGCCTACTGAGTGGTGAGAGGATCACTTGAGGCCAGGAGTGGAAGACCAACCTGGGCAACATAGCAAGACCTCGACTCTACAAAAATTTTTTTAAATTAGCCAGGTATGGTGGTGCACACCTGTAGTCCCATCTACTCAGAAGCCTGCGGTGGAAGGATCACTTCAGCACAGGAGTTCAGGGGTCAGCAGTGAGGTTCAGTTGTGTCACTGCACTTCATCCTGGGCCACAAAATGAGAACCTGTCTCTAAAAAAAAGAAAGAAAGAAAGAAAGAAGAATGAAAAAAATGGCTTACACACTGGGCAGATGTAGTGCATTTCTCCTTCCCAATTGCTGTCTGGGTTGATGCATTTGTCCGAATGGAGGGTGGAAGAAAGACTGAGAATTACATTATGTGAAAGCCCCTGCCCAACTCCTTGCTTATGATAGGAAGTCTGTGGCCACTGACTTCCCATCTTATGTTCTATGTACTGTATGAAGTAGTATGGTATAGTGATTTAGAATGAGGCTCTGTAGTTCAACAGCCTGAATTTGAAAGTTGACTCTACCACTTATTGGATGTGTGAGCTCAGCAAATAATGTCTTTCTGCTTCAGTTTTCTCACCTATTAAATAGAGACAATTAGCATCTTTCTCATAGGGTTGTGGTGGTGGTGGTGGTGGTGGTGGTTTTTCACTCAGGCAAAGAAGCATTGCTCTGCTAATGGAAACCTGGAGAAGTGCTTGTTAGCAAACAATACTCTGTTCTCCACCTCCTCCATATACCAGGGAAATGTTGGTGGTCTGTGAAATGGAAACAAAATTAATGTTCCTCTCATGAAGGAAGGAAAAGAAAATAACATGTGTTTCGTATGCATTATCTCACTTAATCCTTAGATTAATTCATTCAGAATAAATATTATTAGCTGATTTTTTCATGTGAAAGACCTGAGGCTCAAGAGAGTGCTTACACAAGATCAAATGTCTGCTGAATAGCAAAGCCAAGATTCAGTGAGAGGAATAGCTGACTCAAAAGCCCATCTGTTTCCACCTCATTCTACTAGCTAAATTGCCAACATTTGGGGCATAGCTGCTTTCCTCCTTTTCTAGATGTGGCAAATTAAAAGAAACCTGTGCCACAATCCAGTCCATCTGCCCTCACCTTCCTTCAAGTGAGAGGGAGCACGCACAGTGCAATCTCAAATAAGGTTTGGTCACTGACCAGTCAAATATACCCCTTCTTTTTCCTAAAAAGAAAATGTATATTTTATATCTGCAATATTGTGATGGATTATTTCTACTAAAATGTGAGTTTCTTCTATAGCTTTGTGGAAAAGTAAAATTAGAACTTCATACACAAGACACAGTTATCCCAATTTAACCTTTATCCTCTTACACTGAATTAGTTTACAAAGTCTGAGTTGATAAAAAAGCATAATTCCGTTAGCTTCCTACCTTCATTTTATTTTGATCTTTCTTATTTATTTAAAGAAAATGTTGGCCCTGAAAATCTTGCCTCTGGCCAAAAACAATAAAATTCTTATCTGGTAGTAACTAGTCATTACTAGTAATAGTTAAGGTTTCCTGTACTGAGTACTTAGTTTCATGTGGGTTTTTTTTCCTTTTTTTTTTTTTTTTTTGCCCCAAAAAGCAAAGGCAAATAATGTCTTTTCTTATTCAAGGCCTTTTAAAGGTACTTTTTTTGCTCTTTGCACTACTTCTTAATTTTCAGTCAGTTTAGAAACAATTTTATACTTCCCCAAATTTCCTACATTAAGACTTCAAAAGCCTTAACATTAAAGATTAGCTGCTTCTGGCATTTCATATAGCTCAGAGCAAGGCAAGTTAGTACAGATAATTTAAATGATACCCAGTCACAGGTACCTTCACTTTCATTGGTTGCTTTTTCAGAATACCTATTTTGTTATGTACCTTATGAATTTAAACATGACTAAAGATGAATTTCTTAATGTGTACATTATGTTTTCTGAGCCTGGAAATTAAGGGAAAAAATGATGAAGGCATGTTACACAAGTACTTAATTTTTTTTTTAAATCTCAGATAGTACTATGGTAATTAATGCTTATTTTATGCAAACTAGACTGTATCTGTTAACGGACACATTACTGTCAAGAAAATATTACTTGTCTTAATTATCAGTAATGAAGCAGGGATAAGCTGCTCACTTAGATATAATATATCTAATGACCTTTTCAGTTAGAGGTTGTGATGAAAGGTATCAGTTTCACAAATTATGCTTCATTCAGCTTCTGGCCTTTGTGTAGATTAATGTTTTGTGGATGAGTTTTAAAGTCAGGCATAAATTGTGTTTGGTGTTTAAAATTGATTTAGTGTCTTGCTTTTAGTACATCATTTTCTCATTTATAAAGCCTCAGTTTTATCTTCAAGCTTAAAAAAATAATCCATGGTAAATTTAGAATTGCCTTACTGGCAGTGGTTTTTTTAACCTTACCAAATAGAATGGTACATATGTTTACACTTGTTTAACTAAAGGACATAGTTTATGACTGAAGTTTCTTTCTGATTTCTGAATTTAAAACAATAAGCACAATGTTTACAATAACAATTTTTGAACTAGGAATGTAAATATTTATCATACCACTTTTCCTAATTAGATATCCCCAGATGACACAAAGCCGGTTATTCATCCTGAGATGACACATAGCTGGTTATTGTGATAGAAGTTATGATACCTCTTAACATTAACTTCTTAGTGAGTAATAAACATGATATTGAAACATCATTAAAGAACTCATAGATTTGGCCTCATTCAAACCAATAGGAGAATTGCCCCCATGTTTTAAGCAACTAAGGATTTAAGCATTTTGTCTATGCAACATAACAGTGAGATGAAAAGTGGTTTTCAAATTTTTAAGCTGTGAAACTCTGAGAAACTTCTTACTCAGAAGTCCAATAAAGAAATCTAACAATACTGGAGCTGCTCTGGTTGAATTGGAAAATTTCTAAACTAACTTGAAGGAATCCAGGGCTGTCAAGAAGCAGTGTTTTGATACTATGATCCTGATAGTTATATTATTAATGTAGCCCAAATACTAGAGTTAGGGAGGAAAGTACAGACCATGGTTTTCAGACCTTCATCTTAATGGGTAGGAAATCGAAAGATACAATATAACTAACCTAAGTTAATATGGTCAGTAAGTGCTATGATCTAGAATCTAAAAAACATTAAGTACTTCTAGTGATGGAATCTTTTCCCTACTCACTGTTGCCCTACTACTATAAATAATGAATTTTGAAAACTATTTAAAGAACAGTTTCTGAATTGACCTAATCTTTGTGTAGAAAAGTAGGCCATCAATTTTTCATTTGCAAGGGCACAGTAAAGTCTTAGCTACCCCAGCACATTGACTCTACTTCTTGCTCCATTGCTCATTTTGGAAGAGTACACAGTAACAGCTCCCAGTTCTGTACCTTGGCTTTGCAGAAGAGCAGGAGAAGATCAGCAAAACAGGAGTTTTCCTGTGCTCTACTTAATTCCAATTCCTCGAAGGCTCATTCACACATGATGTTGCCTCTGATTGGAGCAACAGCCCCAATGTAACACCCTCTCCACCTCCTACCACTGTGGTCTCAGCCAGGCTAACTTCTGCGTATCCTTCAGGCTGCAGTTTAAATATCACTGTCTCCCTCAGGGCTTCTATGATCCACACCAAGTCTAGATTGAATACCTCCGTTTATGCTCTGGTAGCATCCTGTATTTTCTCTATCATAGCAGTAACCACACTAGATTGCAATTACTTTTATCATCCCCTACTTAAATACTCAATTCCGTAAATAGAGACCACAAGTGTCTTGTTTATCGCTGATTCTTCCAAGCCTAGCAGAGTTTCTGACACATGGCTCATGCCCCATGTTTATTAGGGAAGGAAGGAAGGGACGTAGACTCTCCACTGCCCACCCAAAGGAGTAACGTGCTGAATGGAAATAATCTTAAACTGGTTTTATTATTATTAGTAGTAGTAGTATTAGTATTAGTATTATACTTTAAGTTCTAGGGTACATGTGCATAACATGCAGGTTTGTTACATAGGTATACATGTGCCATGTTGGTGTGCTGTACCCATTAACTCGTCATTTACATTAGGTATATCTCCTAATGCTAACCCTCCCCCCTCCCCCCAACCCCATGACAGGCCCGGGTGTGTAATATTCCCCTTCCTGTGTCTAAGTGTTCTCATTGTTCAATTCCCACCTATGAGTAAGAATATGCAGTGTTTGGTTTTTTGTCCTTGCAATAGCTTGCTGAGAATGATGCTTTCCAGCTTCATCCATGTCCCTACAAAGGACATGAACTCATCCTTTTTTATGGCTGCATAGTATTCCATTGTGTATATGTGCCACATTTTCTTAATCCAGTCTATCACTGATGGACGTTTGGGTTGGTTCCAAGTCTTTCCTATTGTGAATAGTGGTGCAGTAAACATACGTGTGCATGTGTCTTTATAGCAGCATGATTTGTAATCCTTCGAGTATATACCCAGTAATGGGATGGCTGGGTCAAATAGTATTTCTAGTTCTAGATCCTTGAGGAGTTGCCACACTGTCTTCCACAATGGTTGAACTAGTTTACAGTCCCACCAACAGTGTAAAAGTGTTCCTATTTCTCCACATCTTCTCCAGCAACTGTTGTTTCCTGACTTTTTAATGATCGCCACTCTAACTGGTATGAGATGGTATCCCATTGTGGTTTTGATTTGCATTTCTTTGATGGTCAGTGATGATGAGCATTTTTTCATGTGTCTTTTGGCTGCATAAATGTCTTCTTTTGAGAAGTGTCTGTTCAGATCCTTCGCCCACTTTTTGATGGGGTTGTTTGTTTTTTTCTTATAAATTTGTTTGAGTTCTTTGCAGATTCTGGATACTAGCCCTTTGTCAGATGAGTAGATTGCAAAAATTTTCTCCCATTCTGTAGGTTGCCTGTTCACTCTGATGGTAGTTTCTTTTGCTGTGCAGAAATTCTTTACTTTAATTAGATCCCATTTGTCAATTTTGGCTTTTGTTGCCATTGCTTTTGGTGTTTTAGACATGAAGTCCTTGCCCATGCCTATGTCCTGAATGGTATTGCCTAGGTTTTCTTCTAGGGTTTTTATAGTTTTAGGTCTAACATGTAAGTCTTTAATCCAGCTTGAATTGATTTTTGTATAAGGTGTAAGGAAGGGATCCAGTTTCAGCTTTCTACATATGGCTAGCCAGCTTTCCTAGCACCATTTATTGAATAGGGAATCCTTTCCCCATTGCTTGTTTTTGTCAGGTTTGTCAAAGATCAGATAGTTGTTGATGTGTGGTATTATTTCTGAGGGCTCTGTTCTGTTCCATTGGTCTATATCTCTGTTTTGGTACCAGTACCATGCTGTTTTGATTACTGTAGTCTTGTAGCATAGTTTGAAGTCAGTTTGAGATATGCCTCCAGCTTTGTTCTTTTGGCTTAGGATTGTCTTGGCAATGCAGGCTCTTTTTTGGTTCCATATGAACTTTAAAGTAGTTTTTCTAATTCTGTGAAAAGTCATTGGTAGCTTAATGGGGATGGCATTGACTCTATAAATTACTTTGGGCAGTACGGCCATTTTCACGATATTGATTCTTCCTATCCATGAGCATGGAATATTCTTCCATTTGTTTGTATCCTCTTTTATTTCATTGAGCAGTGGTTTGTAGTTCTCCTTGAAGAGGTCCTTGACATCCCTTATAAGTTGGATTCCTAGGTATTTTATTGTCTTTGAAGCAATTGTGAATGGGAGTTCACTCATGAGTTGGCTCTCTGTCTGTTATTGGTGTATAAGAATGCTTGTGATTTTTGCACATTGATTTTGTATCCTGAGACTTTGCTGAAGTTGCTTATCAGCTTAAGGAGATTTTGGGCCGAGACAATGGGGTTTTCTAGATATACAATCATGTCATCTGCAAACAAGGACAATTGGACTTCCTCTCTTCCTGATTGAATACCCTTTATTTCTTTCTCCTGCCTGATTGTCATGGCCAGAACTTCCAACACTATGTTGAATAGGAGTGGTGAGAGAGGGCATCCCTGTCTTGTGCCAGTTTTCAAAGGGAATGCTTCCAGTTTTTGCCCATTCAGTATGTTATTGGCTGTGGGTTTGTCATAAGTAGCTCTTATTATTTTGAGATATGTCCCATCAATACCTAATTTATCAAGAATTTTTAGCATGAACGGCTGCTGAATTTTTTCGGAGGCCTTTTCTGCATCTATTGAGATAATTATGTGGTTTTTGTCTTTGGTTCTGTTTATACGATGGATTACATTTATTGATTCGCGTATGTTGAACCACCCTTGCATCCTAGGGATGAAGACAACTTGATCGTGGTGCATAAGCTTTTTGATGTGCTGCTGGATTTGGTTTGCCAGCATTTTATTGAGGATTACTGCATAGATGTTCATCAGGGATATTGGTTTAAAATTCTCTTTTTTTGTTGTTGTTGTTGTGTCTCTGCCAGGCTTTGGTATCAGGATGATGCTGGCCTCATAAAATGAGTTAGGGAGAATTCCCTCTTTTTCTATTGATTGGAATAGTTTCAGAAGGAATGGTACCAGCTCCTCCTTGTACCTGTGGTAGAATTCGGCTGTGAATCCATCTGGTCCTTGACTTTTTTTGGTTGATAGGTTATTAATTATTGCCTCAATTTCAGAGCCTGTTATTGGTCTATTCAGGGATTCAACTTCTTCTTGGTTTAGTCTTGGGAGGGTGTATGTGTCGAGGAATTTATCCATTTCTTCTAGATTTTCTAGTTTATTTGTGTAGAGGTGTTTATAGTATTCTCTGATGGTAGTTTGTATTTCTGTGGGATTCGTGGTGATATCCCCTTTATCATTTTTTATTGCGTCTATTTGATTCTTCTCTCTTTTCTTCTTTATTAGGCTTGCTAGTGGTCTATCAAATTTGTTGATCTTTTCAAAAAACCAGCTCCTGGATTCATTGATTTTTCGAAGGGTTTTTTGTGTCTCTATCTCCTTCTGTTCTGCTCTTATCTTGGTTATTTCTTGCCTTCTGCTAGCTTTTGAATGTGTTTGCTCTTGCTTCTCTAGTTGTTTTAATTGTGATGTTAGGGTGTCAATTTTAGATTTTTCCTGCTTTCTCTTGTGGGCATTTAGTGCTATAAATTTCCCTCTACACACTGCTTTAAATGTGTCCCAGAGATTCTGGTATGTTATGTCTTTGTTCTCATTGGTTTCGAAGAACATCTTTATTTCTCCCTTCATTTTGTTATATACCCAGTAGTCATTCAGGAGCAGGTTGTTCAGTTTCCATGTAGTTGAGTGATTTTCAGAGAGATTCTTAATCCTGAGTTCTAGTTTGATTGCACTGTGGTCTGGGAGACAGTTTGTTATAATTTCTGTTCTTTTACATTTGCTGAGGATTGCTTTACTTCCAACTATGTGGTCAATTTTGGAATAAGTGTGATGTGGTGCTGAGAAGAATCTGCCCTACAAGAGCTTCTGAAGGAAGCACTAAACATGAAAGGAACAACCGGTACCAGCCACTGCAAAAACATGCCAAATTGTAAAGACCATCCATGCTAGGAGGAAACTGCATCAACTAATGAGCAAAATAGTCAGCTAACATCATAATGACAGGATCAAATTCACACCTAACAATATTAACCTTAAATGTAAATAGGCTAAATACTCCAATTAAAAGACTCAGACTGGCAAATTGGATAGAGTCAAGACCCATCAGTGTGCCATATTCAGGAGACTCATCTTACGTGCAGAGACACACATAGGCTCAAAATAAAGGGATGGAGGAAGATCTACCAAGCAAATGGAAAACAAAAAAAGGCAGGGGTTGCAATCCTAGTCTCTGATAAAACAGACTTTAAACCAACAAAGATCAAAAGAGACAAAGAAGGCCATTACATAATGGTAAAGGGATCAATTCAACAAGAAGAGCTAACTATCCTAAATATATATGCACCCAATACAGGAGCACCCAGATTCATAAAGCAAGTCCTTAGAGACCTACAAAGAGACTTAGACTACCACACAATAAACTGGTTTCTTATTGAGCAGCTGCTGACTTCCTGTGTGACTTTAGAAGAGTTATCTCTAAGTCTTCGTTTCCATTTCCAGTAGGATAATAATAGCTCTAGTACCTAGCTTTTACATTTCTTGTATTATAATTGGGTTTTCTCTACATCAGGGCTTTCATTTCAGTTTCTGTATTATAATGGAAGAAGAAAGCCTCTTTTTTGTTTTTTGGGTTTTTTTTTGATACCAGATTAAGGAGGCTTCTCTCAAAAGCAATTTGTTTAAAATCATCTTACTAAAATTCTAGGTCCCAAGAAATTGAAAAATGGGCCACCTCTTTCATTTACAAATAATCTTACAGACTTTTAATGATGATGACATTCTGTAAATAAAGTAGTTGTAGTCATTCTTGGAAACTTCAGGACTTTATTTCTTGATTTTATCCTTGAGAGTGGTACTTACACAACTCGTAATTTAACATGTATACCACGTAGTCAGGGTGGAATTATTGTCCACTATTAAAAATGTCTAAACTTGTTTCTGTCAAAAATGAGGACTTGAAATGCAATCAGGGTCTCATCAGAAGAAATACCACTCTTCCTATGATTATTTATAATATTTTTATATTAACAAAAGAAGCTGATGAGATGAATGGGATGTAAGAGATGAAGAAGAGAATTGTCTCATTCATTTTTTCAGAAAGTTGAGAAAGTAAAAGTTAAAAAAAAAAACCCATTGAACTTTAGTAGTGCTTCTACTACATATCAGAAAATGCTTTTTTTTTTAAAGGATTTTTTAAGGAAAATAATACACATAGCTAGAACAGCAGTTTATGTTTAACAGAACTAAATGGTCACATTTTTAAGTAAAGTACGCCCTGGCATTTGAACAGCTGTTATATCCAATTCAGATTTGCATACTGTTGTTTAACCTTCCCAGCTGTAGCGGGGGTGGCGTGTTAGTCTAATCTGGTATAAAATATGCATAGTATACTTAAAGTTGAAACTTTAAACACATATTTATATTAAACTGATAAATTTTAGTCATATAAGTCTGTTTTAAATAAACACCTTATCTTTCTGTAAGTTATTTATTGAGCAGATTTTAATTAATTAAAACCTCTTTGAAACCTTTTATGTTTTGTTTATATCTTTTTGTACTTTAATATTACTAATGAACACAAAGTATATACATTTCCTATGTATATGCTTACAATTACATTGCGATAGCCATAGAAAATTTTTTTTTTTGAGACAGGATTTCACTTTGTCACCTAGGCTGGAGTGCAGTGGTGAGATCTCTGCTCACTGCAACCTACATCTCCTGGGTTCAAGCGATTCTCCCTCCTTAGCCTCCCGAGTAGCTGGGATCACAGGCGTGGGCCACCACTCCTGGCTAATTTTTGTCTTTTTAGTAGCGACAGGGTTTCAACATATTGGCCAGGCTGGTCTTGAACTCCTGGCCTCAAGTGATCCACCCCTCTCAGCCTCCCAAAGTGCTGGGATTACAGGCATGAGCACCATGCCTGACCTGGAAATTTTAAATTATATTTTTCCTATATTTCTACCTGATTCTCTGACCTCAGCAGAATCTTCTTTATTAATACAGTTATGGAAATGGAATGAGGAGGAGGTGATTGCTGTATGAAGATCTTACAAGACTAAGGCTAAAAGAGATTAACATCAAAATACATATTACCATGGAGCACATGAATATAGTGAATAAAAATTTGTTCATCAAAGCCTGCTACAGTATAAAACATTGCTTGAAATTTGAAAGAAATGATTTTAGAACAAATAAATGGTCATGATTATACACCACGCACATTCAAGCACACACAACAATATACATGTAGAAATAGATGTATCTGTATGTGAGTTTATGTACTATATATGTGTGTATTTCTTAGCCTTCTCTTCTGAAGAGCCTAGAAGCAATGACAACCCTAGGGAATACTCCAAGTACCCAAATATTGGTTTCTGAGTCTCTTCCTCCACAAAAAGAAAAAAAAGAAGTGAAGAGGAGGGAAGCCTCTTGGCAAGATAGCTAATTCTAGGATTGAGGCACAGAAAGTATAAAATGAGACTAGAATTTGTGCCAGAAAGTAAGGAGATACTCAAAGAACAATAGGAGCATGAAAAAACATGGCCCAGGATTTAATTCAAAGAGGTTCCTACTAGCCAGTCTGGGAAATTTGAGCATCGAAATTAATAATGGAAAACATTAAATAAAATGGAAATTCATGAGCCCAGACTGAGATAGATGGATGCATAGTTAGGTAGGAAAAGAAATCTCTTCCCTGCCATAGAATACCAACTATTAAACCTCGAAGGAATGATAAAAATAGAAAATCACCATTTGACAGTCATAGTTCATCACCCATAGTTCAATTCAGATGGAAGTTTTCAATGGAGACTGAGGCCTGGCTTGTGGGTTTGATGAGGTTTAATGAGGAAAACAATATTGACATAATCTCAGAATATCTCCCTTATGCACTACTAGTTAGTTACTAAGGGATGACATGACAGTGGAGAAATTTTCTGAACAATATGACCAGATGATCAAGGTTGACATCACAAGTGGGTCAACTTCATGTATGGCACATCACCTTGATGTGTAGCCTTGAAAAGAGCAGAGTATCATGTTAGTGGTTTCCCTGCCCAAAAAGCATGATCATGAGGAAATAGTAGATAGATCTAAGTTTATGATTAGCCTACAGAATGAAGGTTCTGTATCTTTGGAAAAATGTCAAGAACATGAAAGACCTGGAGAGACTGAGAATATGGGAGGAGAATGAATGTCCTGACGATACTGGGGCAGTTGACAAAGCTTGAATGATGTCTGTAGATTGATAGTAGTGTTGTATAAATGTTGATTTTCTGACTCAAAGGCTTATATGGTGATTCTGTAGAAGAATGTCCTTGTCTTAAGAAGTACTGGAGTATTTAGGGTTGATAGGAATCATGTCTGCTGCTTGTTCTTGGATACTTCAGAAAAGACTAATTATGGGTATACGTATATGCTTAGGGGAGTGTATCTATTTTTTTAAAAAAAAGAAAAATGGAGCAAATGAAAAATTAAAAATTGGGGAATCTGGATGATAGGGATATGGGAATTCTTTGTTTTGTTCTGGCATACTTTTCTGTGTTTGAAAATACTTCAAAATGAGTTATTCTAAAATGATCACTGAAAAGGTAATAAATACATCATAAACATTAATATTTATGTAATAATAATATGAGTAGTCACAGTAAGTCAGGTTAATAAAAACTATAAATAGCTTTATGTCCATGTAGACAAACGAGTTAAGATTTTCGGAGATTTTTGGATTTTTGGAATTGAGAATAAAGGCTGTGGGTCTGTATAAGGTATCCTGGCCCAAATAAGTACGTTTTCCCAGTCTCACACAGGAAGTAACAGAACCAAGATCTCTTGATTCCTTCCCCAGTAGTCCTTGGAAGACAGCTGGAAAAGATTACTTACTCAAGATAGGGACATGTGTATTCAAATTCTGACTTTTGGGAGTTGATTCAGGAAAGTGTCAGATTTACAAAAATTTCTCTTAGAGCTGCATCATTAGATTCACCAAGAGCGCATGTTCTGTGTTGCAGCTTTCAAATGCAACCCAATGAGAATATAAGAATGTTCTCATTGGTATGCAATGAGAATGTAGAAAGAAATACTAGAAAACCTTTTTCTTTCTCTTTGCCTATGTCATATATAGCATAAATGTGAGAGTGAGTAGATTTCTTCCTCTCCTCCGTGGTTTTCATCCCATGCTAATTCTCTTATCCTGTAAGATTTCCTTCCTCTTTACAAGGTTAAAATACCCTTGGATTTCAAGCAGTACCTTTTTAAAATCTGATTTACCAATCACTTGATTAGCCATAGTGGCTAATGTGTTTTTAATGTTTCAAATAGCCAATGACTTGAACCTCTGTGTAGGAAAATAGCCTTCTCTGCATTCTGTATTTGCTCATACCATTTTGCATATATTTAAGGACTTCATGCTCAAGCAGTTTCTTTTCCTTTTTAAAATTTCCTTGTCTTACCAGGAAAATAAAATTTTTTGGATATTTTCAGTTATATAGCCAATATAAAGTCCATTTTGAGGACTTAATATTATAAAAAATAAGCTGTCACATTGCTTTAATGGGATTTTGATAAGCTCCTTGTATCTTGCTCTTATTCTTTAATTCCTTTTAAAAGATTTTCTGGAAGTACCCAAGAAGTATTCTAATTTTACACCTACATATTTAAAATAAAATTTTTTATTAGTAGAATCATGCTATTGCCTTAATTAGCTTCTAATCTCACTCAGTTTATCTTGGGGCACAGATATTGTATCCTATTTAAATTTATGTCAAAAGCTATTGCCTAAACATAATTTTATAATAGCTCTGTCTCCTGGGTTCTAAAACTGCTTTTTTCTGCTCTTATTGCCAAGCCAGTTATGTTTTTTCCTGTATTTTCAGTTAATTAACTTAAGCCCTATATATATTTCAGGGTTTTATAGACTAATATATATATAATAAATATATATACACACATTATATATATTTCAATCTATTTTTCCAACTTGAGCCTTGGTAAATTTTATTTACCTAATATAATAAGAGGTAGATTTTCAATACTGATCAGTAAAGACAACATTTTTTAAAATAGGTAAACAAAAACATTTTATATTATAAACACCTGATGGTATACCTTTATTTCTCAGCATACGTAACTTTAGTGTTTATATATTATTCCCAAAAATTGAATATCAACTGTTAGCCACAGTATGAAGCAAATAATATATTGATGAATTATGTTTCTGACTGTCCTTTTAAATCTACTTAGTAAATAAAGTTATAGTTGCATTTCCAAATGTGAACTTTTTAGTCTCCTATAATTGTATATGTTTACACATGTTGAGATGGAAAGACTTTAAGCACTGAGATTTTGAGATTTTGATTAAACAAGTAATTAGACTTGAGCCAGGCATGGTGCCACACACCTGTCCCAGCTACTCAGGAGACTTGAGGCAGGAGGATCACTTGAACCCAGGAGTTCAAAGCTGCAGTAAACTGTAATTGGGCCACTGCACTCCAGTCTGGGCAACAGAGCGAGATCTTGTCTCTAAAAATAATAATAATAATAACAATAACAATAATAATAACAACAATAATTAGGCTTGAATTAAAACATGTCAGGGAGAGGAGAAGGGAATTTATTGTTTAATGGGTACAGAGTTTCAATTTGGGATGAAAAAGTTCTGGAAATGGATAATGGTAAAAGTTGCATAACAACATACAACTTTTAAATGTACAGTTCAGTACTTAATGCCACTGAACTGTACATTTAAGAATGGTTAAGAGATAAATTTTATGCTATGTATATTTTACCACTGTGTATATATTTAAAATCTGATTCATAGTTTTTCATCTGTAGGTGTTTCTCCCTTATCATAGACATTAGCTAGCATTTAGTCTTTAACCTTAACATATACTATTATTCATTTAATATATGTTAGTTTTACTGTGTTAGGTGTACATTCTGCCTATAAAAAATTTCTGAAAGTTTTTTAATTGCCTTCAGGTATTTTTTAGCTATGTGACCTTGTATAAGATACTTAACTCCTCTAAACTTTCATTTTCTTATGTATAAAATGAGGATATCAATGCCTATATCAAAAGGTTGTTAGATGGACCAGTTAATATAATAATATTTACTTCAAATTTTATTGGGAAAATGAATATTATGTAAAGCACTTAGAACAGTTAAATTCATTAAAATCACTCAGGAAATTATAGCTGCTAGCACTTTTTATTAGACATTGCAGATGAGTTAACACACCAAAGCTCCTTTTAATTTTTGGTTGTCCTTTGGGGGCTGCATGTGTGGGTTACATCTTATAGTCACTGCCTGCATTCTCTTTGTTTACTTTGTACTTGACTTGCTAAGCATGACACATGCAGAGGATCCAGTGACTACGTGTTTGGTCTCCTAGGACCTCTTCAGCCTCCTAGGCCTTGCACCAGTGGCATAGTCAGCAAGCTTGCTAAGCAAGGGGAACAGTGAAAAGAAGACAGGGTGTGCAGCATGCCAGTGTTTCTGTGGAACAACCTTTATTGCCCAGCTATCCCCAGATATTCTAAAACAGCTATGACACCTTTTCAGATTTAGATCACCTCTTTATTTATATACACTGTGACTCTGCTAGTTTTAAGCAATTATAATTGATCAAAAACGTTAGCCAGTGTTTTTCAAAGTATGAGTAAAGTATGAATATTTTAACATAATCTATATACTTTGCTTCATTTATGAGAGAATTTGAAGCAGTTACCTAATTTGCTCTTATTATCACCATTTTATTGAAATGGAAAATAACTAGACAAAAAGAAACCTTAAAAGATTGTCGCCTTAATCTCTTCTCTTCAAGGTACAAGTTACCCTTAAACTCTTCTCTCCAGGTACCTTACACCTTAGTTGTGATTATCCAGCTGTCCTAGAGCAAGCCTGTGATTTCTCTGTTGGTGATCTTGTGGCAGTATTTCACATTATTATATTTTTTTAAGGAAATCAAAGTGTTTCCTGATTGAAAAATAAGAATTAGTGCAATTGTTGTGTCTTCTAGTTAATATGCCTTCTCCTAAAGTAATTCTCAAATTGTTTGAAACTGAAGGCCAAGAATATGGCAGAAAATAGAAATCATTTGAAACTGGTAAACATTTCAACTTGAATATATATGTCCAAAAAATTAAAATTCAAAAATGTTATATGCACTCACGTATTCAGCACTCTAACTTAAGCTACAGCACACTTCTGAGATCTGATAGTAACAATATTGTAAAGCTTAATTATATTTTTATGGCCCATGCCATCTGGGCATTTGTTCTGCTTACAATAGTAATAGAATTTAAAAAAAAATTAGTTTGCAGTGCAATTGTCTTACCACAAATGCATCAAGGCAAATTATCTCTTATTATTTCAGATCCTGTTCTTGTAGTTTGGATTTGTATCTGTTTGAAAATAGAAAAACTTCTCAGCAACTAAAAAAAAAAAAATCCCACATGGTTAATTCAAACAGAAGACACAAACCTCCTATCTTTATTTCTTAAAACTATGCACCCATAAAAAAGGATGAGTTCATGTCCTTTGTAGGGACATGGATGAAGCTGGAAACCATCATTCTCAGCAAACTATCGCAAGAACAAAAAACCATACACCGCATGTTCTCACTCATAGGTGGGAATTGAACAATGAGAACACTTGGACACAGGAAGGGGAATATCACACACCAGGTCCTGTTGTGGGGTGGGAGGATGGGGGAGGGAAAGCATTAGGAGATATACCCAATGTAAATGACGAGTTAATGGGTGCAGCACACCAACGTGGCACATGTATATATATGTAACAAACCTGCACGTTGTGCACATGTACCCTAGAACTTTAAATATAATAAAAATTTAAAAATTAAAATTAAAAAATAAAAAATAAATTTTGATTTAGATCATAGAAAACACTACTCTTGTTTATGACTTAAAGATTATATAGATCGGGCTTGGTGGCTCACGCCTGTAATCCAGCATTTTGGGAGGCCGAGGTGGGTGGATCACCTGAGGTGAAGAATTCGAGACCAGCCTGGCCAACATGGTGGAACCCCGTCTCTACTAAAAATACAAAAGTTAGCCGGGCATGGTGGTGCACGCCTATAGTCCCAGCTACTCGGGAGGCTGAGGCAGGAGAATCGCTTGAACCTGGGAGGCAGAGGTTGTGGTGAGCTGAGATCGCGCCACTGCATGCCAACCTGGGAACAGAGCGAGACTCCATCTCAAAAAAAAAAAAATTATATAGTATATGATTTAAGGATTATTTTCTGACTTCCTAAGTCAACATATGTCTTAGTCCATTTTTGGTTGCTATAATAGAATACCAGAAACTGGGTAATTTATAAAGAACAGAAGTTTATTTGGCTCATGGTTTTGGAGACTGGGAAGTCCAAGAGCATGGCGCCAACATCTGGCAAGGGTCTTCCTGCTGCATCATAATATGGCAGAGGACACCACATGGTGAGAGGGCAAGAGCATGTCAGCTCAGGTCTCTCTTCCTCCTCTTATAAAGCCACCAGTCCCATCATGGGGCCCCACCCTGATGACCTTATCTAATCCTAATTACCTCCCAAAAGCCCCACTGTCAAATACCATTAACATATGAATCTGGGGACTAAGTTTCCAACACATGAAATTTGAGGGACACATTCAAACCAGAATACCATATAAATGTACTTATGTTTAATTGCTTTGTTGCTAGGAACTTTGGATTGCGACAAACACAGATTTTAAAACTACTGCTTTATACACTTAAACATACAGGTTCAGAATCTTTTTATTTTGACATTTTAATTATTTATTCAAAAAATATTGCAGATTAAAATTCCTCTGCAACTGTAGTTATTACCAATGTTAATAAATAATAATAATGGTTATGTCTTAGTTCTAACTTTCTCTTAAAGGAAAAAGTGGACCACCATTATCAATATGTCTATTAATTTCTCTAGAGACAAGAAATCTGCATTAACCTTTGTGATATTTAAACATCATAAATGTTTGACATTCTACATGGTAAATTTTCAGACTGATATATTTCTATACATACAATACATAATTTTTTTTAAATTTTGTTTGTTTATTTTTTTAGAGACAGGGTCTTGCTCTGTCACCCAGGCAAGAGTGCAGTGGCACAAGTATAGCTCACTGTAACCTCAAACTCCTAGGCTCAAGTGATCCTCCGGCCTCAGCCTCCTGAGTAACTAGGACTGCAGGTGCACACCACCACTCCTGGCTGATTTTTTATTTTTTATAAATAAAGGATTTCCAAGGCTGGTCATGAATATAATATTTTTAATAAAAATACGTTGCATTTTTATATGTTGTGTTTTTTTACTTTTTAAATTGACATATAATAATTGTACATATTCATAGGGCACATAGTAATGTTTTGATGCATTTAATAAATACATAGGGATTAGCTCAGGATAATTAGCATGCCCATCATCTCAAACGTTTATTATTTCGTTGTGCTGGGAATGTTTAATATCTTCCTTCTACTATTAGAAATGATATATTATTTTCAACTCTAGTCATCCTACAGTGGTATAGAATACTAGAACTTAAGGCCAGACATGGTGGCTCATGCCTGTAATCCCAACACTTTGAGAGGCCAAGGTGGGAAGATTGCTTGAAGCCAGCACTTCAAGACCAGCCTAGTCTATATAGTGAGACCCCATCTCTACCAAAAAAAAGTTTTAATTAAATATTATATTTATTTTTATAAATTTATATATGTAATTTAATTTGTTTATATATTTAATTTAATATATTAAATTAATATAATTAATAATTAATGATATATTTAATTTAATTAATTTTATATATTTATATATTTAATTCATATATTTTAACTTTTATCTAATATTTTCAGAAAAAGAACACTATAACTTCTATCTAGCTATAAATGTACATCCTGTAACAAGTCTCTCCCTCGCCTTCCCTTCCAACTACCCATCCCAACATCTAGTACCTGTGTTCTACTTTTTATAATACTTCTATGACATCAACATTTTTAACTCCCACATATGAGTGAGAACAGGTGGTGTTTAACTTTCTGTTCCTGGCTTATTTCACTTAATATAATGTCCTCCAGTTCCATCCACATTGCTGCAAATGTCAGGATTACATTCTTTTTTATAGCTAAATATTATTCCATTGTGTATGTATACACCACATTTTCTTTATTCATCTTTTTTTGGACACCTAGGTTGACTTCATATCTTAGCTATCGGGAATAGTGCTGCAGTAGACGTGGATGTCCAGATGTCTCTTTAATGTAATGATTTCCTTTCCTTTGGAGAAATTCCCAGTAGTGGGATTGCTGGATCATATGGTAGTTTCATTTGCAGTTTCTTGAGAACCCTTCATACTATTCTTCATAGTTGCTGCACGAGTTTATATTCCCACCAACAGTGTAATACGTAATATTTAATACCAGATATATATAATTTCATGTAAGTATATATATGAAATAAAACCTTACAGTTCATGTTACTAGCAATATCCTTGATGTTCAACTGAAAATGTAGTCAAAGACCTCATTTTGCCACGTGTAATCTATTAACAATATACTTTTATAACGTATACAAAAAATACTGAATCATCTTGGCATGTTGTAAGTGTGGAAAATTTAATGATACTTATGTTTTATTATTTCCCTTTATTCTATAACAATGTATTATTTTATAATACCTTCTGTAATTTACTATGTTAATATAATTCCATGGCAAGAATTCATCAATTCTACTTGAATGGTTGGTATTTTCTTTTTTCTTTAAATTATACAAGTGATATATGACTAATTTTATATTATTTTTCTGTTACTGCTATAAAAAATCACCACAAACTTAGTGGCTTAAAATAACATAAATTATTTCCCTATAATTCTAGAGGTCAGAGGTCCACAGTCAGGATCTCAAAGGATTAAGGTCAAGGTATCAGCAAGACTGGTTCCTTCTGGAAGCTTTACAGGAGAATCCATTTTCCAGTTCTGTAAACTACCAGCATTCCTTGGCTATGGCCTCATCACTCTAACCTCTGCTTTCATCATTACATGGCCTCTCTGACTTTTACCCTTCGTCCTCCTTTTATAAGGACTCTTGTGATGATATTGTGCCCAGGGCAATCATTTCCCCATTTCAGGATCCCTAATCACATATGAAAAGTCCTCCTTGCTATGTAAAGGAACATTCACGGATTCCAGGAATTAGGACATGTACATCTTCAAGGATAAGCAGGAGCATTATTACAGCCTACCACTCATTCTTTTATTTTTTAGTTTCAGTTTTTTAAAAATATCATCGTTCTCTTCTACCACAGGGCCTTTGCCATTCAGTCTTCTTGGACATGTAACTCTTTACATTTTCCCCCTAACTAAATAATTCCTTTTCAGCTCCCAGAGTAGTATCTCCTACAGGGAAACCTTCTACTTCTCCTCTTTTATATCCTTAAAGCATCATGATGTTCTCAAGCCACAACAAAGCCATCAGAGTTCGATTTCATCTCAGATGGTTTTCATGTAAGCCCATGAAATGTAACCTTGATATTTAGGTTTATATTTCACAATTTTAGCAGTATAGCATCCAAGACATAATTTTTAAAGCCAACTCTCAGTTATCTACAAGTGTATTATACACATTTAAGATTATCTGAATCAAAAATAAGTTTTTATTGACAGTAACACCTCATTCCCTGGCCTAAGGACCTTTTTTTTAAAGGATCTTTTATTTAAATAATATACTTCTGACCAGATCTGGAGATCAAAAAGTTATCAATGAGTTCCAATAAAAGCGAGAACCAACAAATTTATAAACTGGTGCTTGTTAAGCTCTGATTTCTAGTATCTCAGTATGAATGTCTTAAGAGAAGATGCTGGTTTTACCCAGCAGTAAGAAAGTTGATCAGTAAATTAAGTCACAGAAGTCAACTAACTTTTAATTTCTTCCTAAGAAAGCCATAATAAAAACAATGCTGAAGTATATTCTGAATCAAATATATATATTTTTAAGCTGCTCCTTTGAATTACCTGTTGCCTAAAGTTTCCACTGTTAGTGTAACTAATTGAATAATTATGCAAGGAAAGTTGTTATTGACATCCAAGATTTTGTTTGTAGTAAAAATGTGATTTAATTCCCCAATTTTTCTTTTATATGTAAGATTAAAACTTAGACTTTCATCAGCATTATCCTTTTGGTCTTTAAAATATCTGAAATCTAACTGTAATTCTATGACAGGAGGTCCATGATTAATTGATTTTATTAAATTTTCTACTCTGTAACAACTCTCTGATCTATACATCCTGTCATTGAATATTTTTAGTATTTGAGTCAAAATCATTTGAAAGAATATAAGTTCAAAATGGGCAATTGCTGGTATGAGGTTTACCCAAAACCAAGGGTCCTGAGTAGGAAAGCATATGCATACGACCTGGTGTCAGTTAGGAACAAATTGATGATACGTCATATTACAAACTATAGATTTGAAATACTTTTAAATAGGATTTTCAATCCAAGGGTCTGTGTTTCCAAGATTAGTCTTCAGGTGCTAGTTAAGTTTATGCTAAAACTGAAAAGCTGCTCCTAAGGAAGTGTAATACTTACCGAATGACCCAAGTTTCACGTATTCAGTTACTCACTATCAGGGAATTGCTAAGTATGTGGAAAGCATTGTTTATTACTCTGTAATGATACCAAGTCTCGTAAAATATGATCCCTCCCCCCAAGAAAGAGTTTATCGTGGTAATTAATATACCACACCTCAGTATCTGCGGACTTGGATTTTAGTCCCAACTCTGCCATTTACTAATTGTCTGACTTAAAGAAAGTATCTTAGTTTGACTCTACGTCCTTATTTCCTTATCTTGAATAAAATAAGATAATAATAAAAATACCTATTTTGTTCTAAGGATTAAATGATAAAATACACATGAATTGCCTAATACAATAACTGGCATATTTTAAATACTCAATGTATGTTAGCCAAAACAATAGTTATCATTGTTACTGCAATCTAGCTTGGGAAGTAAGATTTACAATCACAATGTGTCAAATACCAATTTAAGATAATAATAGATTAAATTATTAATTATTACTATGTATTGAGAATGCTGTAGGAAACAAGCCTTCTCTGATCATGCTATATATACAGTGTACATGTGCACACCCCCTCAGCAAACTGTTTGTTGCCTTCCTTGCACTTATCACAGTCTTTAATTTTTGTTGCTAGTTTCTTATCTGTCTTCCCCACTATATTATAAGCCCTTTTTATACTGGGGCCATATTTCTCTTATTCATTCTTTGCATCTCCAGCACCTGCTATAGTGCCTGAAAAAGAGTAGGCACTCAATAAATATTTGTTGAATACGTGAATTAGACAAGGGGGAAATTACTGTTGGCCAGCATGATCAGAGCAACATTGTGGAGAAGATACACTTTAAATAGGTCTTGAAAAATGAACAAGATTTGTATGGACAGAAAGAGGCAACAATACATTTTTGAGTTGAGATTGAAGGAATAATGATGTGTTCATAGATATGAAATAAGGGCCGGGCATGGTGGCTCACGCCTGTAATCCCAACACTTTGGGAGGCCAAGGCAGGCAGATCACTTGAGGCCAGGAGTTCAAGACCAGCCTGGTCAACATGGTGAAACCCTGTCTCCACTAAAAATACAAAAATCAGCCAGGCATTGTGGCACATGCCTGTAGTCCCAGCTATTCTGGAGGCTGAGACAGGAGAATTGCTTGAACCTTGGAGGCAGAGGTTGCAGTGAGTCCAGATCGTGCCACTGCACTCCGGCCTAGGTGACAGACAGAGACCCCATCTGAAAAAGAAAAAAAAAAATATGAAATAACTAAAACACAATAAGTAGACATGAAGAGTAAGAATCATTGAATTTCAGAAGAAAAGAGTTCATTGGCATAAATGGTCTTTGGATACCTCTTCAGCATACAGATGAGAAGAATAAGACACAGAGAGCGACATAATCAGTATTACAATCCATATCTTTTCATGTAACTATCCAAGCATTTAAGTACTGTATCATGTAAGTAATAGAGCTTACAATATAATAGGGGAGACTAGAACCCGTGACTTGAGGCTGTTGGTTCCATGAAGTAAGAAATAGATGGGGAGGTAACTATGAGCACGGAGTCTAATTAGGAAACAATTGTGACAGTCCAAATCAAAAATGATTAGGGAAACAAGATATAAAGCAAGAGGAATCTTGTATTATAGTTCTCTATGCTCTTTTAGATTGGATATGAATATTTATGGTTACAGTAAATATGAGACTCTGTTACACTCTAACTGTAAGTCTTTTATATTACGCTTGGATGATACATAAATGTAAAAAACAAAGTGTACTTTATTTTTAGAGATTCTTTATGAAAATGCAAACAGGTTCCATAAAACCTAGAGGTAATCAAAAACTTATCTGGGACACTTTTGAAAATGAAGACACTGTGTGTACCATGTGGTAGTGTTAAGTGCCCTTATAACAAATCATTCACAGAAGAGCCATAGACAAATAAACGTTTCGAAAGTGGGCTGACGGCTTCTGACAGCAGTATAAAGCCATCTTTCAGAGCCAGTAATTCAGTCAGACCCATCTGAATCATTTCCTCTATAAATTGTCTTTAGTAGAAATACAAGAAAAAGCACCAGTGAACTAATAATTATCTCCTCTTTGTCATCAGAGTGGCCTAGGTTAAGAAAATGCCACCTTAAAACTAATTTAATCTTTTAAAATTTACCTGAAATTATTCTGTTATATTTTTGGTAAAATACAGCACATTCGAATATTATATATTTTTCTTTTATATGTATAGATTTAGAAAGTTTATGATGATAAAGATAAATATGTACCTCTGCATTATTTTAGACTACAATTTTTAAATATTTTGACCAAACTAACCAAATTAGTCATTTATTTAATAAACTATTAATAGTAGGTACAGCCTTAGTCTTTTTATTATTTTCCTTCCTTTCACTTTATTTAAAAAAATTACCTAATGAATTAAATCATAAACCTGCAAATTATCAACTGGCCCATACTACAACGCCATATTAATGATGCAGCTGATGAAAATAAGTATCAATAACCTAAAGATGCATAGTGCTAGAGACAAAGGTGGCATTTTACATTTTTATTAACACTTGTAATTTTCTTCTGCTTGATTTCTTTTAGGCCAAGCCCAATTTCTTCTAAACCATGGGTCAGTGAGCTCATGTTGATTCTCATATGAATGATGGGCTTGATTTTGCAAAGCTATCACCAACTACCAATACCTAGGTCTAGTTACCATCATTATGAACAACCTAGAATATAACATTACAAATTAGAATGCATTATTTCCTTTAATTTCACTAACTATGGCAATACTAGCCACCAAGAGAATTCTGTACGTTTGTGAAGCATTATATTTTTAAATGTTATTAGTGTGGAAGTAATGAAATCACATAAAATTCAATGATAATACTCTGTTTTAAGTATATGTTATCTTTCCTTGTTAAATATCATTGAAATACAAAAGAACCTGTGTTAACTTAAATATTCTTAATAAGGCAAAGTTTTATATTTAGTAAATGATCTCTTGTAACCAGAGATAAGTTTGAGAGCAACCAGGTTTCACCAGGTAATACGTATCTGCAATAGTAGCTTTTCTACATCCCCCAAAATGAAAACAATATTATATTAATAAATCCTAAGAGGCTTCTATTAGCTTGATAAATAAGTACATTTAAAATACAAGGTAAAAAGGATTTGTTTAAATACTTTGAATATCTTTATCATACTATTCTAGTGATGTCAAATACAATTTTCATTTTTAAGAGATTTTGGTTAGAATTTAATCTTTGAAAATATTAATAACAGCTTACAGCAGGTAAGCTATAAAATAGCACTGGATGCTGTCTATTTAGTTTCTGGTTGAAAAAGCACAGCAGTACTTTAGTTCATTACCTTTGAAAAAAACAGTAACAAGATAATACAGCTGCCTCTGATTAAGATGTAAATTCTTTCTAATTAGAATGTAAATTCTTACATTTAAATGAAGACATCAATTGTCAGGATGCCATATGATATCTTATTCCACCTTGCCTGAATGAAGCCCTCACTGCTCATCTATGCCACTAAAATAGTTTTGCAATCCCTTTGTTCTCTGATTCTTGTAATATTCTCTCTTCATGTTCCCTTTTCACATTGCTTTTGTTTGTTTTCCCCCTTGCATCTGATATTGTTGTGCCTTGGGATTTTGCAGAAATTTGGAATGAAAATTGAGTTCAGTCAGTGCCAGTATTTGCTTGTGCCTCAATTACTTCTGCTGAATTTTCCTCAATGCAAATCAGGCAGGTTGCATAAAGTGGTGCATGTATTTGAAATAATTAATTTTCCGTAAAACGATGGATCAAGTCCAATCAACCTTCATGAAATCTAAATAATAGAATAGAGAATTAGAAATTAATTAACATTTTGTGTTGTTAATACTTTATGGTATAATCTAGCAATGGTAAGTTTTACTGTTGATTCTAACTTTTTCTTTATCAAATGTTGATGAAAACCTTCTGCCTCAATCATTTCTTGCCAGAAATATGCTAACAAGGAATTCTGTATCAATAACATTGAAGCAAATATTTCAAAGTATAATGATTATACAAACAATTGACCAGTAAGTTAAATTATTTGTGCTTCTCTTTACTGAGCTATGGTAAAAGTTTTATCTTGCATAATATACTCTAATTTATAGAAATCTACTATTAATGTTAGATAAGGCCATGACCCTTTGAGCATCATATTATTATATATTTATGCCATGTTTCCTCAACCAAAAGAGCTGTAACTTTAGAGGTAAACTCAATTCCACCAACCTTACAGTGTTAGGCAAGGAGAAACCTAGACACTGAAAGAAAGCTTTACAGATAGAAGAGTACCTACCCAAGTTAGTTGTATTTATTTTTAACTATTATAGAAAATTTCAAACATACACAAAAGTAGAGAATAATATAATAAACCCCTGTGGACCTATCAACCTTCTTCTCTCCTCAAGGGGAGGTAACAGGGAAACTAAACATACAAACCTGCAATATAATGATTAGAATGCAAATAACAAACAATAATGTGCAATAGAAGCTAAAATGTAGTTAGAGAATAGGAATGCTATATAAGTGCTTAGAGAAGGACAGTTTGTGCTGAATGGACAGAGAAGAGAAAGAACATGCCAAGCAGAGTAGAAATATTTTAAGAGATTTAGGGGTGACCAGTGTCTGTGACGGTATAGAAAAGACCAGCACTGTATGATTAATCATAAGTTTCATTTTGGATGTAAAACTGCTTAAGTCTGGTAAGATGTAGGGATTTGAGAGCCAGGCAATACATTTTAGTAACAGTTAGCCAAGGCAGTATTTTAGGCATGATAATAATAGAATGAAAAATACCTTCTTTTTGTCCAAACAAAAATCTCTTGCTGTAATTAAATTTATTTCCTTAGAATTTTTTTATCATGTTCACAAACAGAAGGACATTCTAGTGACTAAAATATAAATTGCAAAGAAAAATTTTTTATTTCTAACTCAGCTAGTTAAAAGTAAATGTTAGTAATGACTCTGCAGTGATGTTTACTATAGTTCATTTTACTTCTTCCAGTACAATCAAGAGAAATATCACTGTTGACTCATATTGTTTCTTAAAAGTTGTTTAAAACCATATTTGTTTTTACACAATTCCAAATTTGTGGAATTTACATGCTGTACTAGTTTTCTATTGCTGCTATGAAAAAATGCTGTAATTTTAGTGGGTTGAACAATACAAATTTATTTTCTTACGGTTCTGGCAGGCAGAGGTCCAAAAAGGGGTCAGCACAGCTACGTTCCTCCTGGATGGTCCAAGGAAGAAGCTATTTCCTTGCCTTTTCCAGCTTCTAGAGGTTGCCTGCATTCCTTGGCTCATGGCTTCTTCCTCCGTTTTCAAAGCGAGCAACATTGGGTTGAGTCCTTATGTTACCAACTCTCTGGTTTTTTTTCTGCTTCTCTCCTTCACTTTTAAGGATCCTTGTAATTACATTGGACGCACTTAAATAAACCAAGATCTTCCTATTTTAAGGTCGGCCAATCAGCAACCTTAATTCAATCTTTCACCTTAATTCCTCTTTGCCATGTAAGGTAACACATTACAGGTTCCAAAGACTGTGGTGTGGACATTTTTTGAGGACTGTTATTCTGCCTACCACACATTTCTTTCATTTTTACTCATCAGTAACCACTATGATAGTTCATAGAGACGGACGAACCACTTCGTTGGCTCAGATGGCAACTCTTTCTCAGATTTAAAATAAACTAATATTTCTGATTTTAGCTGAATTTGAGAAAAAGAAGAAAGAGAAATTAGACTAAATGCTGTAAATTAAAATTGTACAACCAAATGTAATCAGTTTTATAAAAAATGCTTAATAAAATTAGTCTTTGTGGACATGGCCAAAAAAACTGTATTTCAAAGAAGGGAATAAGAAGCCAGAATTAGTTGATTACTTTCTATGTGGCGGACACTATAATAAATATATTAAGATATTATTACCTTTTAATATTTAAACACTCCTATTATTAGCTGTATTTTCCTTTTAAAGATAAGAAGCTGAAGATGGAAAAATGTAGGTAGCTTCCCAAAAGACATGCACACAGTTACTGAGAGATTCCAATGTGTTCATGTTACAGCATGCTAAATTGTGTGAAATGTCAGTTGTATCAATCAAGAAACAATTTCTAAATATTAAGATCAGGCATTCAAAGTATTATGGAACCAACAAGCAAGTATGAGACATAATCCCTGCCTTCAAGGAATTTGTAATCTAGTTGTAGAAATAAGGCTAAACACATAGCATAAGTGTTTTAAAGCATGAATTCTGGTGTCAGACAGCTTTAGGTTAGAATCCTTGCTCTTTTACTGCCTAATCTTTTGCTACTTATATGTGAGCCTAGGTTTCCTTTCCTGCCTCATTGGGTTGTTACAAAGAGTAACTATACATTAAGTCACTTAGCCTAGGATCTGACACAGAGCAAGCACTCAATAGATGGTAACTGCTTTACTAAAATAAAATTCAAACAGTACAAGGGCTGAGTTAATGATTACACAGTTAAGGAATATAGGAGTTTAGCAGAAGAAGAGCTAACTGTCAAACCAGTGATTTCATGTAAAGTTAGAGATATATATTAATACAAGGAGGTTTGTTTGTTTGTTTGTTTGTTTTTGAGACAGGGCCTCGCTGTGTCACCCAGGCTACAGTGCAGTGGCATGATCGTAGCTCACTGCAGCCTCAAATTCCTGGGTTGTAAACCATCCTCCTGCCTCAGCCTCCCGAGTAGCTAGGACTACAGGCACACACCACCACATCCAGCTAATTTATTTATTTAGTAGAGACAAGATTTTGTTATGTTGCCCAGGATGGTGTCAAACTCCTAGCCTCAAACCATTCCCCTGTCTCAGCCTCCCAAAGTGCCGGGATTGCAGGCACAAGCCACCGTGCTCTGCCTAGTTCTTTATTTATGAGGATCATGAGTAGCAGTATAGTGTAGTGGTTAAGTGCACTGGCTCTGGAAAAGAATATCTGCTTTTACATTCTGTCTCTTTACTAATTTGTCTATGCCTCAGTTTTCTCATTTGTAAAATGGGGATAAATATAGTTTCTATATCATGGGGCTGATAAGATTAATATGCAAAGTGCTTAGAAGAGTATCTGGCACATAAATGCCATATAAGTGTTATTATTAATATCAAGGAATACTGTGTGTAGCCCATCAGTGATCCATTGTAGTTGAGAGTGATAGTAAGAAATAATACATGTAGTTTCAGTTTCCCATTGCAATATAGATGATTTATGTAGCTGGACAACCTTACCAATAGGATAAGCATTATACAAGGATATATCAAGTACCTGCAATGTACCTAGCAGTATGCTTTGGATAATACAAAATAACAAACATTCTCAATTTCTATAAACCTCCCTGTTTAGATGAGAAGACAAAACTGATAGTGAATGAAATAGAGATTAATTAAGTGCTAAAATTAAGGTAAATTGATGCCAAGTGCAGTAAGAATTCAGAGAAAAGAGAAATCTTTATGGATCATATTATACATTACTAGAAAAAGTAGGACTTGAACTAGGACTGGAATAATGGATGAGATTCTATTGACCAGTGACAAGATAATGAACAGTTCTAAATATAAGAAATTGCTCAAACCAGGAGTCTCATGCATCTTTTATTCTAAACTTTCCCCCCAACTTGTTAATTTGGCAGCAGGAAAAAAAAATTGAATGAGATGGCCACAAATGCCGTAAACCTGAGGAATCATAGATAAATGAAGGAATTGAAGGGATTTAAGAACAAGGAGTCTGTGGATAGAATTTGGGAGTTCCAGGAACTTGGATTGAAAAGAAATGTACATGTTTATTTTTACTAGCCTCCCACTGAAACGTAGCATTTTCTTAGTTATAAATATAGGCAACCAACCGCAGTCACATTAGCAGTAACTGTGACTGTCGTCAACAGAAATCATAGACTTTTTCATACATTTATTGCTGTCTCAAAGTATTACTTACCTCATTTGTAATATATTAGTATCAGGCCCATGGCTATTCTTGTTATTCAATGGTTAATAAAAATGTGCAGATAGATGGTTATATAAAAATTTATGGCCAGGCACAATGGCTCACGCCTGTAATCCCAGCACTTTGGGAGGCTGAGGCGGGCGGATCACAAGGTCAGGAGTTCAGGACCAGCCTGGCCAATACAGTGAAACCTCATCTCTACTAAAAATACAAAAATTAGCTGGGTGTGGTGGCACACGCCTGTAGTCCCAGCTACTCGGGAGGCTGAGGCAAAAGAATCGCTTGAACCCAGGAGGCGGTGGTTGCAATGAGCCGAGATTGTGCCACTGGACTCCAACCTGGGAGACAGAGTGACGCTGTGTCTCAAAAAAAAAAAAAAAAGAGAGAGAATTTATTATTTGATAACATTTCAGTGAAGTTTATTTCCTTTGTAATTTAGTGTATTTTATTTTATACATTTAAAATCATTATTCTGAAAAAATGACATCATCATAGTGCTTCTATTTATGGACCTGGGAATATATTAGTTTTTTGATAACCACATCCATAGTTGACTCATATTGAGCTTACAATCAACTACACCCCACCCTTTCTTTAATGGACCCGGGGTCTCACTATGTTGCACAGGCTGGTCTCAAACTCCTCAACTCAAGAGATCCACCTGCCTCAGCCTCCCAAAGTGCTGGGATTACAGACGTGAGCCACTGAGCCCAGCTCCTAAAACTCTCTTTTCATATGTGCTACTTTAGGCTGTGTTTATTTCTGAATATAGGCAAATAGCGTTACAATCAAACCAGTAGCTAGAACTCACAAACATGAAATTCTTAGAGCAGTACTTTATAAAATTTCTGCCTACCTAAATGTAGACCTTAATATTAACCATCTGAGGTGATATCTTGCAAGATATTTTCTATATGCAGATATACCTGCCCAAGAAAAATTATATTTCTTTTTAAAACAGTGGTGCTTTCTGGTTTGCTTTGCAGAATGAGGAGTAAAAAAGGGCTATTCTGGTGATTATTGCTGTGTATTAAACCACCGCAAAACATAGTTATGGAAAACACTCATTACATTCAAGGCTTTTGTGGGTCAGGAACTTGTATAGGGAACAGCAGGCATGCTTGTTGGATGCACTATTCCATGGTACCTAGGTACTCAGTTGGAAAAATTTGATGGCTACAGTTTGGAATCAACTAGGAGTGTCTTCACTGACCTATGTAATGCTTGATGCTGACTGTCCACTGGGACCTCAACTGGAGCTGTCTTCCGGAGCACCTGTGTGTAGCCTTTGCATGTGACCTGGACTTCCTCACACATGGTGGTCACTTCTTACATGATGGTCAAACTGCTTAGATGGCAGCTTAGGCTCCAAAAGCTAGTGTCATAGTAAACAAGATGCATTGCCTTTAATGACTCATCTCAAAACTGACAAAGCTATCACATCTGCCGTACTTTATGGATTAGAACAATAACAAGTTCACTCAGATTCAAGGGGAGAAAAATTAAGCCCTGACACTTAATTGTGGAGGAGCAAGGTCACAGTGTACAAGAGTATATGCAATGGGTGATGCTGTACAGTTATATTTGGAAAGTACAGCCTGGGCACAGTGGCTCACACCTGTAATCCTAGTACTTTGGGAGAGCAAGGTGGGAGGATCACTTGAGCCCAGGAGTTTGAGACCAGCCTGGGCAACATATTGGGACCTCGTCTCTACGCATAATTTAAAAATTAGCCAGGTGTGGTGGTGTGTGCCTGTGGTCTCAGCTACTCTGAGAGGCTGAGGGGAGGATCTCTTGAGCCCGAGAGGTTGAGACTGCAGTGAGGCATGTTGCACCACTGCAATACTCCAGCCTGGGTGACAGAGCAAGACCCTGAAAAAGAAAAAAAAAAAGAAAGAAAAGAAAATCTGTACCTGTAAATAGGCATAAAACTGTGGTAGTTTAAAGTATGTGGATGCATGGCATACAGTGGCAGAGTTTTTGTGGAATGGTTATAGATGAAACATCATTTGTCTTAATGGCTCAGATTTGAAGTTGAGGTTTATAATTATGTTTTTATCATTCTAATAATGAAATTTCTTACTTTATTAGGGTTGGAGGAAGAGTCTGTGGTCTTTTCCAAACTTGAGGATTTGATTTTTTCCAAAACTTGTAGCTTTGTGTTTATCAGCAGAGCTGAAAGCCACAAGTATTATCTGATACATACAATAATGACAGAAGAAAAAAATGTTCTATGTTTTCTTCACTAAAAGTTTTTATGTAAAAAAGAAATATAGGGCGAATTATATAGCATAAGAATTATATCTCATTAAACCTATTTTTTAAAAACAACCATAAACAAATACTGACTTTTCGCTAATGATATGCATGCTGGAGTGGTTAGGGGTAAAATATACTGATGTCTGCAACTTTCTTTGAAATTCACCACAAATTAGAGAGACTGGTGAATGTGGATAGATCTTTAGAGAGGTGAAAAAGCAAGTGTAGAGAACGGTTACTTGTACAACCTAAGTGATGTGTAAATGCATATTCTCTTATATCTGAAATTTTTCACAATAAAATATTGGGAACAATCATAATGAGACACCACTACATGATCACTGGAATGGCCTTTTGTAAAAAAGCTTTGTTTTTTTTCAAGTGTTTTTTGTGTTAAAAGCTCTGACATAGTTTTGGTGAAGTGAAGTTATATTGACTACTTCATCATCTATTTTTATTCAAGCAGAAGGAAAGAGTTAGGCACAGATTCTCACCACAGTTCTGTGACTGCAGAAACCTTTAAGATAAATAATTGTAATTAACACAGCCTTGGCACTGGCAAAACAAAAACTCGGAACTTAATATGTAAACAATATGATCTCCATTTCAAATGCTGTTTGTCCTCCTAAAATCTTACACCTCTTTTTTCTTTCTAGGCAGTTACTTTTTTTTTACTTTCCTTTGACCTCGACAATATGTTCCCTGTTTACATTATTCATGGAATCATGAAGGGTCACTATTGTCTGCCCAGTCCCAAGATAGTTTGGCACTTTTTCAAATTGTTTTGCTTGAATTGTAGTGAAGTGGTAACCCGCTGATGCAGGCATGCACTTCAGCACCCTTGTGCTATAGTAAGGCCAAAAAAAAAAATAGATTAAAGGAATTAAAGTCTCTTTCAGTTGCTTAGCAAAGGAGTAGTTGGTAAGGCATAGTAAAACTTTACAACTTTTTAAGTTTTCTGATAGAATTTGAACTCACTGAAACTTACACGTTAACTGAGAGGAGTACTAAGTAATCAATTGAGGTTATTCCAACCAAACATTTAAAATATCCTTGTTAAGTGTCCACCAGTGAGTGGTACTAAGTGTGACATACTGTGCACAATCCTTGCTCTTAAGAAACATGAACAGCATAGCTAGGAAGAAAAGTTGGAGAGGACACCAGGGCATAAGCAGATTCGCACTGCAAGATAAAGCAAAAAGAAGATAAGTGCCAAGTACCAGATGGAATGAAATCATGTTCCTTTTGCTCTCTTGCCCAGCCTAAG
Organism: Pan troglodytes; assembly: GCF_028858775.2. Lineage (NCBI taxonomy): Eukaryota > Metazoa > Chordata > Mammalia > Primates > Hominidae > Pan > Pan troglodytes. The sequence continues at coordinate 35,720,494 of NC_072407.2, forward strand.
AAGACAGGCCAGGGGAGTTTGTGATCATGGTACAGAAATGGAGGCTATTGCTCAATTTGCTCACTCTGCCCCATCGGTCAAAATTGCTATTCAAAATGTGCCTTGCTCCCTATTTTGTATTTAGAGTCTTGGATTCTTATTTGAAACTTGGCAGCTTTGGAAGCTGTCTTATATTTTGTTCTGCTTTAAGACTTTCACTGCCAAGTACATATTCAGGCTTTGTTTGCCAGTTTTTTTGATTGTGTGGTTGAATGCCATCCCTGGAAAGATGTACTTTTGAGCTAGTATGAAGTCAATGAGCTGCCTTCAGCATTCATGAGGAGGTTGTGAAGTTTCTGTTTCAAGGCTTTTGACATGTCAGCGTGTGTAAATCTAGTCTGATGCCAAGATGCCTTATGCCAATGGGTTCCTTTTGATTTTGGTATGCATGATTTTCCTTGTGCATATTAACCTGTTGCCATTAAAAGAAACAGAAAATTATAAGATCATGTAATATAACATAGGTTCTAGCCACAAATAACATTAGTACTGTATCACAACACTGATTTTGGTTTGTTAGAATTTTTAACTGTCTTGGCTTTTTTTTTTTAATATCCTTTCTAAAACTGTGTATTCAACTCCTGATTTTTCATTCAACCCATGATGATGCTTCCTGACTGCTCAGCTGGAATCTGGATTTGCCTTCTTTCATTCAGCACACTTCTGAAGCAGTGGCAGGTCTTGTGGGGAATTTTGGGGGTAGCAGATTCAAATTTGGCAGGACCCTGGGGACATTAATCAATTGGAAAATATAAATGAGCAAATCATTTCTCAGATAAAATGGTTCAATTAAAAATGATATTGAACTGAAAAAAACAAAACGTTACCAAACTAAAAATGTGTACAATTCATAGGCTCCACAATACGTTTATTTTGTTTCTATGTACTTTTTAGGCTTGATCTTACCATCTTTATAATTTAAATAATTGGCAATAACTTATAACTTGTTGTAATGGTAATGAGTTCACCTTTACTACTTACTCCCTGACCGATGCTGTGGCCCTCTCCAGTGCCTTCCTCGCTTTTATTATGTTCCCACAGCAGCCTAATACACAGCCCTGTGGCCAGCAGCTTCCACAATATTTGTTGTGGAAAATACTGATTGATATTTTGGGTGAAAAATTGTAACTTAATGGTACTTTATATCATTATTAAACATACATAATATTTCAAATATTAAATAATTGCAATGTTCCTCAGATAAAAACACGTCTATCCAACCTGGCCATTGGAAGTAAGAGAAAACTTCCCACAGAAAACTCTTAATATATTATTTTTGTTGCTGTTGTTGTCTGTTTCCAATGTTTATTCTTTTGTCCAAAACACAAATGATTAAGACTTGAGAATTCAGGAAGGAGGAGTCAGTACTTAATTTCCACTATGTGGAATAAAGAGAATGGTAATCTTGGAAATATTGAGCTAGTATGAGTTTTTTAAATTAGTTATACATTTTAAAATTTACATATGATGCTTACAATTGACATTGTCTATATTCAGATAGTTTAATAATCAATCATCTGTGACTTCTCAGTGAAAATGCCTAGTAAAAGTTGTAAAACCCTTCTGTGGAAGAAAGTAAGCCTTGCAGACAGAATGACTACATAATTTTCAGGGCCCAGTGAAAATGAAAATGTGGGTCCTGTGGTTCAAAAAACCAGAAAACTTGCCATTAAAAATACTAAAATATGAACTTTTCCCCTTTCTCCCAAGGTGTCTCTTCTCTCTCTCTCTCTCTCTCTGTCTCTCTCTCTTTCTCTTTCTCTCTCCCCCTTTCTCTACCTGTATTGCTGTATTTATTTGCTAATTAAGGTCATGCTCCTTCAGGCACAGGGATACTCAGCACAGACTTCACAGGACCCTGTGGGTCTCACCCCACAACTTGGGACACAAGCAGCCCATTAGGTATCAGGTTTTTGCTCTTGCCAGCCACTGAGCTGATGGGCTGTGGTCACCAGAAGTGGGGAAGTCGAGCCAGGCATCACCCTCCCACAGGCCCGCTGCCCCAGCCCTCTCTGGAAGGCTTTTGCAGCCTCCATGCTGGAATGTGGTAGGTACCTGGATGAGAGGTGGCAAGAAGCTTACCCCTGCCCAGTCACCCACCAAAGTCCTGAGGCACTGCCAGTTTAGGGCAGGACAACTGTCTCCATGTCCCATCTCAAGATGCCATGGGTCAACCCTAATCCTTTTTACACCCTCAACTAGGCCCTGAATGAGGCAGAAAGTGATAGCAGTCACTAGTCACTAAGGAAGGAGAAAGGAGACTGGGAATCCTGTGAGGGCTGAAGCCCCAGCATATGGCAGAGCAGGTATGGACTACCCATCCTAGAGGCCAGGGGACAGGGACTGCATAGTAACCAACACCACCCCCGCCCCCCGCCACCCACTCCCCCGGGTCCACACATACTTCATTGTTCCCACAAACTTCACTTACAAAACATAAATTCAATAATGAAATCATTAGGAATTTCATGACAGCAAACACAGAACATTAAACCCCAAACACAGGACCCTTCGAAGCACAGTTTTCTGTGTGATGCCAAAGAAGCTGGACCCACCTGCTGGATAGACCCAATCTACCTACAATAAAATAATGGCTAATATGTATTATGCCAGACATTGTTCTAAGCACTTTACATGTATTAACTCATTAATCCTCAAAGACCTTAATGTATATGCCATCATTATCCCCATTTTACAGCTGAAGTAACTGATACCCAAGATCACTGTGTGGTAAAGGGCACATGGAGGATTCAAACCCTGACAGTCCGCCTCCAAAAGATTCTTATAGGAGAACTGAAAAAGGAGCAAATAACTTATTTATGCACTGAAAAAGCAGATCACATTTATAAACACTGTACAGTGTTCGAGGCTTTGTCTTAAAGCAAATTTCTAGAAGATAAAATCCTAATTGGTTGCAGGTACCTTGAGTGAATAGGCTGTCTCCTTCATCTAGTTAGAACACTAAATGCAACTATAAAATAAGTAGGGTTGTCTATGTCAAAGGCCTGGAGATATTAAATGTAAAGCAAAGGGGATTTATGGATACTTCAAAAATTGTGACATTTTAAAACTTTCTATAGATGGCTACTCTAATCCTCACCTCTACCCCCACATTGCCCAGCCCGAGGTTATGTAGCTAATTAATGACAGAACTGGGTTTCCCATCAGTTTGTCCTGGTCAAGGAAGTGGAAAGGAAGTTACCAGGCCCCTCTTATATTGTTAGTGCATGCTTAGGCCCCTCTAGAAGACTGGACTGGGAAGAGGAAGGATGTGGGAAGAAAGGGCGTGTCAACCAACATCTTACTGCTGGCTTTATTTTCTTCTTGTCTCCCTGATCAAAGGTGATTTCATGTTTCTTTATATAAAAACTAACATTGACTGCAACCTTTTCATTTTAATCATAGTTGTAATTATGAAATCACTGTTTTAATTGAAACTGCTGTTATAAAATATTAACTAATTATAATGGAGGCATTGCTGGACCAACTTGTCTAAAGCCATGTCTCCAAAATAGAAGAATTTAAAGATAATAAGCCGTGTAATTCCTTGACTCCAGTGCCTTCAAATCACCAACAAGACAGATCCTAATAATTCTCATTAACTTTATTTGTGGATTTGCAAGTGACCAGGCCAGAGGCCATGACTTACTTCTTCCACAGTCTTTCTTTCACTCCAGAGTGTAGGATGTCACCATACAAAAGCATGAAATAAGAGCCATGGCCAACAGGTTTTACCAGTTTATTGAGGCATCTCAACTCAGGAAACATACACATTAAACAGTTTGATTTGTTCTTATTGTGGCTTTCAAGTGTGCTTTGTAAAATCTTTTCCTGTCCCTTACATGTATCTTTGTGTTATTCTGCAGCTTTGGGGTCACTTGTTTATTAAAATTCAGTGTTGTTTAAAATTTTAATCCCAAATGTAGTTTAAAATCTCCTCTGCTTTTTTCCCAATGCAGACTTCAATGAGGATCCTCACTATTTGAGATGTTGAAGGAATTAGAGAGCAAAATCTGGTTCAAAGATTGTGGTTCTCCCTCCTCTTTGCAAGACCTGGTTCCTCCAATTCGTTGGGCCAGGGGAGAAAGAGTGGGAATAGGCATATGTTTCTTTACACAGCTGCCCTCTCAAGAGTCTGCTGTTCATTATGACTGCTTCTCTGACTACCTCTGAGGCATCCACATCATACTTTCTGATGTCGGGGTACAGCAATTGTTACATCTCCTCTCCTGCCCACAGTGGTGTGCCTCACCAGCCTCTTGCTGATGGATTCCCCTTGCCAGGCAGGTCATCATCTTGGGTAGAACACCAGCAAACTGAACTCAGCAAGTGAAACTCATCCTGCTTGTCCCACAGGAATTTCCTACATCCTTGCCAGGCCAGACCATGGTCATGCAAGCTGCTCCACCACCACCCCTTCTCTCTGCCCTGCCATTTCTCTCTAGTTCTCCCTGCCTTGCTTGACAGGAACAGGGGCAGATAAGCACATTCTCTGCCTAGACTGATGTTCACTGGAGAATGGAGTGCCAATCTTTTCATCTTGCAAGCTTGGCCAGACTTTGAGTTTGTCTCTTGGAGCCCCACCCAGCACTTTTGAAACCAGCTTCACAAAATAAAATCTTTTCACCACAAGCACTGTATTTCCCACACAGACAAGTTACCTCATAACTCTTGCCATTCCTTCCTGAAACTTCTTAAGTTGGAGCCATGGCTGTGGTAGTGGGTATACCTCTTCCGCCCTTAGAGGGTATCTGGGTCCAATTGCTGAAGCCTCACTTTGGGCATTGCTTAGTCTCTATTGTTGCCAGGGATGGGTCCATCCTGTAAGCAACTACTCCCCATGCCGTTATATTTATATGCTGATAGAAGGAGTAATTTTTGATGCAGCGTCAAGTTCTTGAGAAATTCTTGACACACAGTAAAAAAATTTTTTACATGTCAGTTTCCTTACCTTTTCAGAAAAGGCTAAGATTCTCAGAATGCTTAACAAAGGAGGGTGGTATATCAGATAGACTTTGGCAAAATGAATAGGATTGAGGAAAGATAATCTCAGAGGAGAATGTAAACAGAGGTTGAGATCTGGAAAACTGAGGAACAGATTTGGGGAAAGTGAGTAAGCTTTTTTTCTAATGAAAATACAGGCTATAAGATCAGAAAAGCAGGCTGGGAACATCAGATCAAGGGGTTATCAAGGACAGAATTGAAGACTATAAACCATGAGTACAGTAGAAAGGCTTTTCAGCAGAGTGAGCTGTGGGAAATGGAAATTTGGGGAAGTTCACTGTTAGACAAGGTACAGAAGAGGGTGGAGGGAAGGAGACCAGGGAACTGGTATTATAGCAATTTAAAAAGGAAGAAATAAAGGGGCAAGGATACAGGGGAACACATGAAAAGGGAGACTGTAAGCAATATTGGGATCACTTGTGATTTTTGGTAACTAATCTTACAGGAGAGGATATGCCAGCATGTTCCAAATGCCTGCTGTGTAACGCTAATTCTATCAGATGCTACAAATCAACAAAAAATTCTCTGGTCAAATATGCTGAGGAAACTCAGCATAATATGGTCTCTACTTAAAATTTGTAAGGTAACATAGAAATCCTAATGAAGGGGCAGTGGCCAAAAAGAAAAAAAAAAGGGGAATCCTAATGGAAAAGAAAACACCACATTACCTTGTTTAGCCCAGCATTTTTAACAATTATTTGATTATAGAACCGTCTTTTATGTAAGTCCCATCATACAGTACCAGTGTTCCAAGAAATACACTTGGGGAACCACTGGATTAATTATACAATATGAATTGATTGATGTATTGGTTTGCATGTTAATATTATGTTTTTCTATAATAAACAATAAACAGAAACATAATTTATAATGAACTCTGTTTCTGAGTAGGAAATAGTTCTTGAACTGCCTAAGCTTGAGCTATATCTTTTAACACTTGGCCTTGTCTCATTTTCAAAATGAAATATATTTTTATAATAAAAGGCCAAGAATAAGTAGCTCAAATTTCATAATTTTATAGTCATCTCTGGGAATGTAGCCTTAAGAAACATCACTATCTATGGACAGTATCAGTGTCCTCAGCTTTGGGCTCAAAAGAAAAAGAACTTTATTTTTACAGTTTTTTTTTTTAACTTTAAAGTGAACATATGTAGAGTTTTTATTTGGGAGACTAATGAGGAAAGCTGTGTCTCATTTGTTATATTGCTTCACATAGTAACTGCTAACTAAAAATGTGTTTGATTTGATATTAATTATTTTTTATACATAAAAGAATTTGAGATCTTGATTTATTGGCTCAGACTAGGTAGTTTATGGGAGAAGGAGGACTTGGGAGAATCAGGTCTCATGTTCTTTCTAATATAGCACTTCTCCTTAAAGAATAGAAGATAAGGTTACCACTTTTATTGAATGTCAAAAGGACATTTCCTTTGTTTGTAAATTATTCCAAACTGCTAAGAGGGCCAAGCCACAGAAGCTACTGTGTTCGCTTACTCTTGGACATGACTCCCTCCCTTCCAAACATTTATTAATGTCAGTGAACATAGTAAATGTGTCTATCTTGTCTTTATACTTTTCACTGTATCCACTAAAGAATATCAAAGACTAGTAAGCTCTGATGGTGAAGGTAGGAAATATGCCCATTATCTATTATTATTGTTTCACATAATAACTGCTCGAATAATGAAGAATTATTGAATAATGAAGAAACTGAGACTCAGAAAGGTAGTAACTTACCACAGCCATAGGACAGGTTGATGACAGAAAGAGCATGTATCTTCAGCTTCTTTGTAGCACAAACACTGCATACCATCAAGCATTCAGAATAGATACTCTAAGTGCACATCTGTTGAATAGCAGATTTGTTGGCAGAGATGATAAGCAGTATCTTATGCATAGACCTACAAGTATGTTTTTCAATTTAAAGAGGCTCATCTATCTCAAAAATAAAGTGCCTGTTACTTTACATCAAGCATGAAATACTGCCATTATATTATTTCCCAAAAAAAGCATATAAACAAAACTTATAAGAGAAATAATCTCCAACAATAGAATAAAGATGATTATAGGTTTTAAAAGCTATTTGCTTTATATCATTAATAAGGATATGCTAGGTTGAAGAATACGTAATCTATTGAAGGGTTGTTACCTCAGAGGATGGAGCTAGGGAATTAAGAATAGGAAGGGCATTTTTAGTTTTTCTTGTATACATATAGTATTTTACATTATATTTATTATAAGCATATATTACTGTTATAATTTTTTCAAAGTTCATAAAAATGTCCTTTAAAGAATAAAAGCATAGAATTAACTTGGTAGACATTTATGCTTTTGTCAAAAAATTAAGTATTTCAAGTATATAGATACTATTAGAAAGCTTCTGTGTACCTAGTACCCTAACTGTGACAAACATAAATGTTTTAGGGAAGTAAGATTTTTAAAAAGTAATACCCCAAATTTACCCAGCTAACCAATAGTAAGTATGAGTTCTTAGGCTTTCCTGCCTGTATCTATATAGATACACAAAGTAGCATATGCTGCAGAAGCTCTAAGTCTTTGCAGCAGTGCTCTGCTGAAAAACAGTTGTAACCATTGGTTGCTGGGCAATAGACAACACAGCAAACCCAGCTCCCTTCACTTCAACGTTTATTTATCTGGATTAATGATGTAGATCATCATAAACAAACAAGATATTTGTTATATAAATAGGATAGCTAATGCATTTCAGGAAATTTTAAGATTTTCCTTAGTGTTCATGTGTACTTTCAGTGCTTTTAACCTTGAAAGAGATATATATTGTTTGGAAACCAAAATTAAAGTTAGGTTGAAAGGGTACAGTGTGATCTCCTTGCCTCGGGATAAATTACACCATGAATCTTAGGAAGGCATATTGAGCTTTCTATTTGAATTGTTTCATAATAGATAGAAATTATAGAATAAATTCATTTATATTAAAGCACAAAATAGTCTTATTAGCTAGAGGAGAAAATTCTAAGGTATTCCTGGCTCTCTTTCTCTTCCAAATTTCAAAGAAAAATCAAATCCAAAAGAAAGGTTTTAAACTAGTGAAACAGAATATTGTAATTGTAGCTCATTTTAAAATGTGCTTGTTCATTTTTAAGGGCTAAGAAAGTTATACGTGTAGTATATTTCAAAATGTTTTATGAGGTAGGATGTCTACTGTAAGTTATAATGGCTGTACTAAACCATAATAACAATCAGTACCAAAGCTCTATGGTCTCTGAACAGATTGTTTCCGCAATTAGTATCTATGTACTAACTTAGCAATAAAAATATATATTGGCCCATTTCCTCAGGCTCTACCTCATGGGGATGATACAAAAATAAAATGAAATAATAGGCAAATAATCATTTTGGGAATTAAATATAAAATGTCACTAGTGGCATAATGTGTAATAAAAATAATAATAGATACCAATACTGACATACTAGAAATTAGACTTCAGATCTCAAAAAAACATTTTTGTTGTTAAACGCTTCTAACACCCTTTTGTTTGGTTCTCATGGTAATCTGTATTAGTGGGAAAGCTTTGGGGCTTTCTGTATGCATAAATGCTTCAGCTGTTTAATAAATTAACCCATTTGCTACTATACTCCAAAAACTGATTGCCATCCTTATACACCCAGCCATTTTCATCAAACAACCAGTTGGCTTATTAATTATAAAATTGGTTATCAGTATGAGTGTGTGACACAGCTTGAATGAAAGCTTTTTCCAAAAATGCTTGTTCTCTTCTAGCTTGTCTACGTATAATTCAGCCACATTGACTACAGCACCATTAGTTTGGCTGAGACTTATTCTTCATATAATTTAGTGGCTATTAATCAGTGAGATTGTGTTATTAAGGAAGCCAACTTAAGAAAAGTCTAGTAGTGACATCTGCGAGATTGTAGAATAGGAATCCCCAGACATTCTTTCCTTCTGTGGAAATACCAATTCAACACCAAAACATAGACCAGTTCCCTTTGTGAGAAATCCAGAAACCAGTTAGGATACTCCCACACCCCAGGCAAGTGCAAAATTAGCCACTGTAAGCCAACAGGAAAATTCATTGCACCCTCTCACCATTGTCCTTGCATACTCCGAGTCAATCAGGAGGTGTTTTAGTCCATTTGTGCTACTATAACAAAATGCCACAGACCTGGGTAATTTATAAACAATAGACATTTATTTCTCACAATCTTGGTGGCTGGGAATTCCAAGATCAAGGCACCAACAGGTTCAGTGTCTGGTGAAGGCCTGTCTAGGTGTTCTCACATGGTGGAAGGAGCAGAAGAGCAAGAACGCACTCCCTTCAACCTCAGATTCCATTCATAAAGGCAAGTCCTCATGACTTAATCACCTCCTAAAGGCCACACCTCTTAATATTGTTGTATTGGGGATTACATTTTAACATGAATTTTGGAGGGAACATCATCATGCAGAAGGAAACTCTCAGCTCCAAGCTTCTCCATGGACAGAGAAGACTGGACCATAAACATCCAACATTCTGACTTCTGAGGGGAGCTGCCCAAGGGACTGGCTTCTGTGTCATCTCTCTCAGAGCACTGACACGGCCTGGCATACTCTAGATGCATTAGGGCACTGAGAGCAAGAGCTTGGCAGTGTGCTACTGCTCCAGAAACTGCAGTATAGCAGACACAGGAAAATACAACTTGGTTAGCTCTATCTCAAGGGGAAAGAGAAGAATGGAGCATGTGTTCAACATTCTAGCATTTTAGGGTGCTGCCCAAGGGGCTGAATTCCTTCTAGCCTGACATAGGACACTGACAGGACCCAGCATATTCTAGATTCCTGGGGGTCACTGAGAACAAAAAAGAGCTGGGTGATGTCCTGCTGCTTTAGAAGACCTTCAGTATATCAGAGGAATCAGAGGGAGCAAGAGATTACAAGCTCCTGAAAAAAAAAAGAAGCCAGCAAATCTAAGCAAAAATCTAAACACACAAGTTTAGAGAAGACACATCAGAGAAAAAGCTTGAAAGACTCCCAGAACCTCTAATCAGGCTGATTGGCAAAAGTCTTTCTCTGTACAAAGCCAGTCTGAAAAAACTGAGAGAGGTGGTTACTTTGTCAAATGTGTAGATACCAACACAAAGTTATAAGAACGTGAAGAAACAGGGAAATAGGCCAATCAAAGGAGCAAAATAAATTTCCAGAAACAAACCCTTAAAAAACAGGTATGTGAATTGCTTGACAAAGAATTCAAGGTAACCATCATAAATATGTTAATCAAACTCAGAGAAACTATGTGTGAACAAAATGAGTATTTCAACAAAGAAATAGAAAATATAAAAGAACCAAACAAAGTTTGGAGCTGAAGAGTGCAATAACTAAACTTTTAAAAATTCACTAGAGGGTTCAACAGCAGACTTGATCAAGCTGAAGAAAGAACCAACAAACTTGAAGACAGATCATTTGAAATTATCCAGTCAGAGAAGCAAAAAGAAAAAAAGAATGAAGAAAACCTAGGGGACTTATGGTACACCATTAAGCAGGTGTGTGTATGTGTGTGTGTGTGTGTGTGTAGTCTGTGAAGAAGAGAGAAAAAAGGAGGCAGAAACCTTCTTTAAAGAAATAGTGGAAACAACTCCCCAAATCTGGGGCTGGAAATTATATCCAAATTCAAGAAGCCCAGTGGATCCCAAAGAAGATGAATCCAATGAAGTCAACACTAAGACACATTATAATCAAACTGTCAGAAATAAAAGACAGAATTTTGAAACAACAAAAGAAAAGTGAATCATCACAAACAAGGGAAACTTCATAAGACTATCAGTGGATTTCATAGCAGAAACTTTGGAGGCAATATGAGAATGGGATAATATATTCAAAGTGCTGAATGAAAAAAAAATTGCCAACAAAGAATAGTATCTCTGGCAAAACTATTCTTCAAAAATGGAGCAATAAAGACTCTCCTAGATATTCAGAAGCTGTGGGAGTTCATCACCACTAGACCTGCCATCCAAGAAAGGCTAAAGGGAGTCCTTCAAGTTGAAATGAAAAGACACTAAACAGTAACACGAACAGGGAAGTATAAAGCTTGCTGATAAAGGTAAATATATAGACAAATACAGAATACTGTAACACTGTAATAGTAGTATATAAATCACTTTTAATTCTATAGAATTTAAATAAAAGTAGAGTATCTATAACTATAAAAATATGCAAATGGATACACAGTATAACAAGATCTACTTTGTGACATAAATAATATAAAGTGGGTGGGGGTAGTGATAGAATAGTTTCTGTATGCACTTGAGGTTAAGTTGTTATCAGCTTAAAATATTTTGTTATAACTGTAAAATGTTTTGTGTTAGCCCCATGGTAACCACAAAGAAAATACCTTTAGAAGATACAAAAGAAAATGATAAAGGAATCAAAGCATGTCACTAAAAAAAAATAAAAATAAATTAAAACAGAAAGGAAAACTGCAAGAGAGGATAAGACAGAAAACAACAAAATGGCAATGGTAACTTCCTCTCTATTCAAAATTACTTTAAATGTAAATGGATTAAACTGCCTAAGCAAAAGACACAGAGTGGCTGAATGAGTTTTAAAAATAAGATCCAACTATATGCTGTCTACAAGAGATTCACTTAGATTTAAGGGGACACATCAGCTGAAAGAAGAGGGATGGAAAAAGATACTTCATGCAAATGGAAACCAAAATAGAGTAGGAGTAGCCATACTTTTATCACACAAAATATACTTTTTGTCAAAAACTGACACAAGAGACAAAGAAGGACATTACATAATGATAAGAGGGATAATTCACCAGGAAGATATAACAATTGTAAATTGTTATATAAATGTACCCAGCATCAGAGCACCCAAATAGATGAAGCAAACAGTGACAGAACTGAAGGGAGAAATATGCAGCAAGACAATAATAGTAGGAGATTTCATACCCCACTTTAAATAATAGAAGAGACAGAAGCTTGGTAAGGAAACAGAGGACTTGAACAACACTACAGACCAAATGTATCTAACAGACATACAAAACACCATACCCAACAGCTGCAGAATATACATTCTTCTCATGCACACATAGGACATTCTTCAAAACAGATCACAAGTTAGGTCACAAAATAAGTCTTAACAAATTTAAGAAGATTAAAATGGGCATGGTGGCCCACACCTGTAATCTCAGCAATTTGGGAGGCTGAGGCGGGTGGATCACTTGAGGTCAGGAGTTCAAGACCAGCCTGGCCAACATGGTGAAACCCCATCTCTACTAAAAATACAAAAACCTAGCCAGGAGTGGTGGCATACACCTGTACTCCCAGCTACTCCAGAGGCTGAGGCAGGAGAATTGCTGAAACCTGGAAGGTGGAGGTTGCAGTGAGCCAAGATCATGCCACTGCACTCCTGCCTGGGTGACAGAGTGAGACTCCATCTCAAAAAAAAAAAAAAAAGAAAAGGAAAAGAAATGAAAGAGGAGACATTACAACTGACTGTACAGAAGTAAAAAGGATTAAAAGAGATTATTGTGAACAATTATAAGTCAACAAATTGGATCATGTGGAAAACAATGGATAAATTCCTAGAAGTCTATAGTCTACCAAGACTATGAATGGTAAATAATGAAGAATTTTAAAGCCTAAACAAAATATAATTAATAAGGCTATTGAAGCAGTAATTAAAAATCTTCCAGCAAAGAAAATCTCAGGACCAGATGGCTTCACTGGTGAATTCTACCAAACGTTTAAAAAAGAATTAATGCCAATTCTTCTCAAACTCTTACAAAAAATTGAAGAGTAGGGAGCACATCCAGATTCATTTTATGAGGCCAGCATTACTCTGATAGGAAAGCCAGATTAAAAACACCACAAGAAAATAAAACTGTAGGCCACTATCTGTGATGAAGATAGATGCAAAAATCTTCAACAAAAAACCTAGCAAATCAAATTCAACAACACAGTAAAAGAATCATACATCATACCAAATGGAATTTATCCCTGGGATGCAAGGATGGCTCAACATAAGAACATTATTGAATTTGATACATCACATTAACAGATTGAGGGATGAAAAAGCGCATGATCATCTTAATATATGCCCCCAAAAAAGTATTTGACAAAAGTCAGCACACTTTCATGATAAAAACAGAACCTAGGAATGAAAAGAAATTATAGCAACATAATAAAGACCATATATGAGAAGCCCACAGCTAACATACTGTATGGTGAAAAACTGAAAGCTTTTCCTCTAAGATCAGGAACAAGGCAAGGATGCCCATTCTTGCCACTTCTATCGAACGTAGTACTGGAAGCCCTAGCCAGAACAACTAGGCAATAGAAAGAAATTAAAGGCATCCATATCAAAAAGGAAGCAAAATGCTGTCTGTTTAAGATGACATCTTATATGTAGAAAACCCTAAAGATTCCATTTAAAAAACTGCTAGAACTAATAAATGAATTCAGCAAAGTTGCTGGATTGAAAAGACAACAAGGAAAACTTAGTTGTGTTTCTGTACACTAGCACTAAACAGTCAAAAGGAAAATTAAGAAAGAAAACAATTTCATTTACAAGGCATAAACATGAATAAAATACTTAGGAAAAAACTTCACCAAGAAGGCAAAAGTATTGTACACTGAAAACTATAAAACACTGCTACAAGAAATTAAAGCAGACATAAACAAATGGAAAGAAATACTGTGTTCATAGATTGGAAGACTTGATATTGTTAAAATGTTCATAGTACCCAGAACAATCTACACGTTCAATGCAATCCCTATGGGAAGCCCAGTGGTATTTTTTACAGAAATAGAAAAATCTAAAATTCATATGGAATCACAAAGGACCTAAAATAGCCAATACAATCATGAGAAAGAAGAACAAAGTTGGAGTCTTCACATGTCCTGATTTTGAAACATATTACAAAGCTACAGTAATCAAAACAGTATAATACTGGCATAAAGACATACATATAGACCAATAGAAAAGAATACACAGCCCAGAAATAAATGCACAACTGTATGGTGAACTGACTTTTGACAAAGGTGCCAAGAATACACAATGAGGAAACGGTAGTGTTTTCAACAAATGGTGTTGGGAAAACTGGATATCCATTGGCAAAAAAAAAAACACACGCACACACAAAAAAGAGATTGGATCCTCATCTTACACCATATAGAAAAATAAACTCAAAATGGATTAAAGACTTAACCATATGACCTGAAACTGTTTAAAACACCTAGAAGAAAATATAAGAGAAAAGCTGTATGACATTGATCTTGGATATGACGTGAAAAGCACAGGTAACAAAAGCAAAAGTAAACAAGTAGTACTTTAAAAAATAAAAGCTTCTCATTCCCTTTGAAAGCTGGCACAAGCAGGGATGCCCTCTCTCACCACTCCTATTCAACATAATGTTGGAAGTTCTGGCCAGGGCAATCAGGCAAGAGAAGGAAATACAGGGCATTCAACTAAGAAAAGAGGAAGTCAAATTGTCCCTGTTTGCAGATGACATGATTGTATATCTAGAAAAGCCCATCGTCTCAGCCCAAAATCTCCTTAAGCTGATAAGCAACTTCAGCAAAGTCTCAGGATACAAAATCAATGTACAAAAATCACAAGCATTCTTATACACCATTAACAGACAAACAGAGAGCCAAATCATAAGTGAACTCCCATTCACAATTGCTTCAAAGAGAATAAAATACCTAGGAATCCAACTTACAAGAGATATGGAGGACCTCTTCAAGGAGAACTACAAACCACTGCTCAATGAAATAAAAGAGGATAAAAACAAATGGAAGAACATTCCATGCTCATGGGTAGGAAGAATCAATATTGTGAAAATGGCCATACTGCCCAAGGTAATTTATAGATTCAATGCCATCCCCATCAAGCTACCAATGACTTTCTTCACAGAATTGGAAAAAACTACTTTAAAGTTCATATGGAACCAAAAAAGAGCCCGCATTGCCAAGTCAATCCTAAGCCAAAATAACAAAGCTGGAGGCATCACGCTACCTGACTTCAAACTATACTACAAGGCTACAGTAACCAAAACAGCATGGTACTGGTACCAAAACAGAGCTATAGACCAATGGAACAGAACAGAGCCCTCAGAAATAAAGACGCATATCTACAACTATCTAATCTTTGACAAACCTGAGAAAAACAAACAATGGGGAAAGGATTCCCTATTTAATAAATGGTGCTGGGAAAACTTGCTAGCCATATGTAGAAAGCTGAAACTGGACCCCTTCCTTACACCTTATACAAAAATTAATTCACGATGGATTAAAGACTTACGTGGTAGACCTAAAACCATAAAAACCCTAGAAAAAAACCTAGGTAATACCATTCAAGACATAGGCCTGGGCAAGGACTTCATGTCTAAAACACCAAAAGCAATGGCAACAAAAGCCAAAATTGACAAATGGGATCTAATTAAACTAAAGAACTTCTGCACAGCAAAAGAAACTACCATCAGAGTGAACAGGCAGCCTAGAGAATGGGAGAAAATTTTTGCAACCTGCTTATCTGACAAAGGGCTAATATACAGAGTCTACAATGAACTCAAACAAATTTACAAGAAAAAAATAAACAACCTCATCAAAAAGTGGGCAAAGGATCTGAACAGACACTTCTCAAAAGAAGACATTTATGCAGCCAGAAGACACATGAAAAAATGCTCATCATCACTGGCCATCAGAGAAATGCAAATCAAAACCACAATGAGATACCATCTCACACCAGTTAGAATGGCGATCATTAAAAAGTCAGGTGCTGGAGAGGATGTGGAGAAATAGGAACACTTTTACACTGTTGATGGGACTGTAAACTAGTTCAACCATTGTGGAAGTCAGTGTGGCGATTCCTTAGGGATCTAGAACTAGAAATACCATTTGACCCAGCCGTCCCATTACTGGGTATATACCTAAAGGATTACAAATCATGCTGCTATAAAGACACATGCACACGTATGTTTATTGCAGCACTATTCACAATAGCAAAGACTTGGAACCAACCCAAATGTCCAACAATGATAGACTGGATTAAGAAAATATGGCACATATACATCATGGAATACTATGCAGTCATAAAAAAATGATGAGTTCATGTCCTTTGTAGAGACATGGATGAAGCTGGAAACCATCATTCTCAGCAAACTATTGCAAGGACAAAAAACCAAACACTGCATGTTCTCACTCATAGGTGGGAATTGAACTATGAGAACACATGGAGACAGGAAGGGGAACATCACACACTGGGGCCTGTTGTGGGGTAGGGGGAGTGGGGAGGGATAGCATTAGGAGATATACCTAATGCTAAATGACGAGTTAATGAGCGCAGCACACCAACATGGCACATGTATACGTATGTAACAAACCTGCACATTGTGCACATGTACCCTAAAACTTAAAGTATAATAATAATAAAATAAAATAAAAATAAAAAATAAAAGCTTCTACACCACAAAGGAAGCAATTAAGGTGGCCTACAGACTGGGAGAAAATACTTGCAAATCTGTAAACCATATATCTGTTAAGGGATTAACATCCAAAATATATAGAAAACGCCTATAACTGAATAACAACAAACAGATAAATAACCCAATTCAAAAATGGGCAAAGGACTTGAATCAACATTTCTTCAAAGAAGACATACAAATGGCCAAAACGTATAGGAAAAACTCAGAATCACAATAGTCAAGGAGGAAATGCAAATCAAAATCATAATAAGATTATCTCACACCTGGAAAATAAGTGTTGACAGGGATTGTAACTCTTGTGCATTATTGGTGGAAATGTAAAATGTATAGCCACTGTGGAAAACAGTGTGGAGGTTCCTCAAAAAATTAAATAGAATTTACATATGATGCAGCAATTCTACTTCTGGCTATTTATGCAAAAGAATTGAAACCAGGATCTTGAAGAGATATTTTACACTGCCATGTTCATAGCAACATTATCCATAATAGCCAAGAGGTGAGAGGAACCTGAATGTCCATCAACAGATAAATGTGGTATATATGTATAATGAAATATTATCCAGCCTTAATAAAGAAGGAAATCCAGCCAGGCACGGTGGCTCAAGCCTGTAATTCCAGCACTTTGGGAGACCAAGACAGGAAGATTGCTTGAGCCAGGAGTTCGAGATCATTCTGGGCAACATGGCAAAACCCCATCTCTACCAAAAAAAAAAAAAAAAATTAATACTTAGCCAGGCATGGTGATGCATGCCTGTAGTCCCAGCTACTCAGGAGGCTGAGGTGGAAGAATTGCTTGGGCCGTGGTTCAAGGCTGCAGTGAGCTGTGATTACACCACTGTACTCCAGCCTGGGGAACAGAGTGAGATCCTGTCTCAAAAAAAATAAATGAATAAATAAAAATAAAAAACAGAAAAGCCAGGCATAGTGGCCAACGCCTATAATCCCAGCACACTGGGGGGCTAAAGCAGGTGGATTGCTTGAGGCTACGAGTTCGAAACAAGCCTGGGCAACATGGCAAAACCTCATCTCTACAAAAAATACAAAAGTTTGCCGAGCATGGTGGAATGTGCCTATAGTCTCAGCTCCGGGGGAGGTGGAGGTGGGAGGATTGCTTGAGCCTGAGCCTGGGGGTCGAGGTCTCGGTGAGCGGAGATCGTGCCACTGTACTATAGCCTGGACAACAGAGTGAGACCTTGTCTCAAAAAAAAAAAAAAGAAATTATAACATATTCTGCAGCCTGGATGAATCTTGAGGACATTATGCTAAATAAAATAAGCCAGTCACAGAAAGGCAAATATTGCATGATTCTACATATATGAGCATTTAAAACAGTCAAACAGTCAAAAGCAGAAAATAAAATAGTAGTAGCCAGAGACTGAAAGGAGGGAAAATGAGGCATTGCTGTTCAATGAGTATAAAGTTTCAGTCATGCAATTGCATAAGTTCTAGAGATCTGTGTACAACATTGTAGCTATAGTTCACAATACTATGCTGCACACCTAAAAAGTCATTAAGAGTGTAGATCTCATGTTATGTGTTTTTTACCCCAATTTTTTTAAAAGAGAAATCTAGCTATTTTGATCTCATACACCAATATTCTCATGACAAATGGGGAATGTTAGGATGAGACAGATTTGTATTGAAAAAGACAAAACCAATAAAAGTGTAGTGACACAATTAAAATTCTCTAAGACTAAACATTTCTGGAAACTATACATGACTATAATTAATTGAAATGCAGCTTTTACTAAGTCTGCTTATATGTTCATTTTCAAAGTGTGAGATTGATATTTATTATGGATGTCAGAGGAATTGTTTTCTTCACTATGGGTCTATGTTGTATAGCACTTCTTATTTGTGATTTGTTCTGTCTTAGGGCTATTTCAAGTATGATTTTCCCATGGTAGACACGCTATGGAATTTGTTTCCTTGACATGTACAATAATTTCAGAATACTTCTTCCAGTGTTTCTTGTTGGTGTGTAAGGTTATTAATAGTGAAAAACTTTAAAGTACAATCTAGTACTCTTTATAGTTAGGATTTTTATTTTGGTAATAATAATCTCATGTTAAGATTCATGCTATATCGCCATTATTTTAAAAGTGTGAAATGCATGAGTTTTAAAAGACCAAGTTTAAAATACCAATAAGTAGTGATATTCATATACCATATGTTTACCTACAAATATCTTAGGTTATGTTTATTACACACTAAACCTCCTCTCAAACACAAAGCAAGCACACAATTGTCAGACCACAAGCAAGTCCATAATTTCCATTACTGGCATCAACCTTTCCATTTATTTCTTATGTACAGAACATATTTACCAGAATATTTACTCATAGAGTCCCCATTTGCTTAAGCATTACTGCCATCACTCCAATTCTGAAGATGATAATCGAGAAATTTTTTTCTCTCTAAATTCATAGACATGCTTTGCTCTGAAGCTTTAAATCAGCAAACACGGTTGCCAAGAGAAGCTTTAAGAAAGGTAGTTTTATAGTCAGAGGTTATACAGTTGAAAAAACTATATAGCAATCATTTTAAAATTTGTACTGAATTATCTGGTTTGGCTGTCAGGCCTAGAGTTCGTCAGATAATTTCCAGAGCTGTAATTCATTTTCACTTATGAGACCTTAGTCTGTTACAGGGAAAAGGGTTTTTTCTCCTCTCAAGTTTTTCCAGTAATGCTTCCATGTACCATTCAACTGCTGGCACATTTTAGTCCCAGAGGATAGATTTTGTTTGGCATGCTAAGGAATTTTGATATATTTAAGAAGGTGAGAAGTACACATTGGCATCATTTAAACAACATAAGTCTACACCCAATTGGCTTTTACATGCCAAAGATGTGAAATGTGCCAACTGTTTAATAGTACACAATAACTGTTCAACTACATAAGTTGGTTTCAGCAAAACAGTTTGATGTGTGTTTTATCCTGAATCATTTAGATGCAATTAAGTCTGTGGTGCCTGAATAATAGAGGCAGGCTGGGCTGTTCCTAACTTTTGCATAAGCAGATATTAATATTATCGAAATGTTACTCATAGTTGAGTTGAATAGAATATGAGTATTGCTTTAGTTTATGATGCATTTTCAGCAACTTCAGTAGTTTCTATACTGCCAACAAATGTGAAACAGGAAAACAGAATTTGAGGTTGATGATCTTTATTTCTTTTAATAAAACAAATTTGGGGGAGGAGCCAAGATGGCCAAATAGGAACAGCTCCGGTCTACAGCTCCCAGCGTGAGTGATGCAGAAGACGGGTGATTTCTGCATTTCCAACTGAGGTACCAGGTTCATCTCACTGGGGAGTGCCAGACAGTAGGTGCAGGACAGTGGGTGCAGTGCACCGTGAGTGATCCGAAGCAGGGCGAGGCATCACCTCACCCGGGAAGTGCAAGGGGTCAGGGAATTCCCTTTCCTAGTCAAAGAAAGCGGTGACAGATGGCACCTGGAAAATCGGGTCACTCCCACCCTAATACTGCACTTTTCCAATGGGCTTAAAAAATGGCACACCAGGAGATTATATCCCGTACATGTCTCGGAGGGTCCTACGCCCACGGAGTCTCGCTCATTGCTAGCACAGCAGTCCGAGATCAAACTGCAAGGCAGCAGCGAGGCTAGGGGAGGGGCGCCCGCCATTGCCGAGTTAGTTGTTTGATTAGGTAAACAAAGCAGCCGGTAAGCTGGAACTGGGTGGAGCCCACCAGAGCTAAAGGAGGCCTGCCTGCCTCTGTAGGCTCCACCTCTGGGGGCAGGGCACAGACAAACAAAAAGACAGCAGTAACCTCTGCAGACTTAAATGTCCCTGTCTGACAGCTTTGAAGAGAGCAGTGGTTCTCCCAGCACGCAGCTTGAGATCTGAGAATGGGCAGACTGTCTCCTCAAGTGGGTCCCTGACCCCCGAGTAGCCTAACTGGGAGACACCCCCCAGTAGGGGCGGACTGACACCTCACACGGCCGGGTACTCCTCTGAGACAAAACTTCCAGAGGAACTATCAGACAGCAGCATCTGCAGTTCACCAATATCCGCTGTTCTGCAGCCACCGCTGCTGATACCCAGGCAAACAGGGTCTGGAGTGGACCTCTAGCAAACTCCAACAGACCTACAGCTGAGGGTCCTGTCTGTTAGAAGGAAAACTAACAAACAGAAAGGATGTCCACACCAAAAACCCATCTGTACGTCACCATCATCAAAGACCAAAGGTAGATAAAACCACAAAGATGGGAATAAAACAGAGCAGAAAAACTGGAAACTCTAAAAATCACAGCGCCTCTCCTTCTGCAAAGGAACGCAGCTCCTCACCAGCAACGGAACAAAGCTGGACAGAGAATGACTCTGACGAGTTGAGAGAAGAAGGCTTCAGACGATCAAACTACTCCGAGCTACAGGAGGAAATTCGAACCAATGGCAAAGAAGTTAAAAGCTTTGAAAAAAAATGAGATGAATGGATAACTAGACTAACCAATGCAGAAAAGTCCTTAAAGGACCTAATAGAGCTGAAAACCAAGGCACAAGAGCTACATGACGAATGCAGAAGCCTCAGTAGCCGATGCGATCAACTGGAAGAAAGGGTATCAGTGATGGAAGATGAAATGAATGAAATGAAGCGAGAAGAAAAGTTTAGAGAGAAAAGAATAAAAAGAAACAAACAAAGCCTACAAGAAATATGGGACTATGTGAAAAGACCAAAACTACGTCTGATTGGTGTACCTGTAAGTGACGGTGAGAATGGAACCAAGTTGGAAAACACTCTGCAGGATATTATCCAGGAGAACTTCCCCAATCTAGCAAGGCAGGCCATCATTCAAATTCAGGAAATACAGAGAAAGCCACAAAGATACTCCTTGAGAAGAGCAGTTGCTCTCTCAAGAGCATACTGCTCTTGAGAAGAGCAGTATGTCTCAAGACACATAATTGTCAGATTCATCAAAGTTGAAATGAAGGAAAAAATGTTAAGGGCAGCCAGAGAGAAAGGTCGGGTTACCCACAAAGGGAAGCCCATCAGACTAACGGCTGATCTCTCTGCAGAAACTCTACAAGCCAGAAGAGAGTGGGGGCCAATATTCAACATTCTTAAAGAAAAGAATTTTCAACCCAGAATCTCATATCCAGCCAAACTAAGCTTCATAAGTGAAGGAGAAATAAAATACTTTACAAACAAACAAATGCTGAGAGATTTTGTCACCACCAGGCCTGCCCTAAAAGAGCTCCTGAAGGAAGCACTAAACATGGAAAGGATCAACCGGTACCAGCCACTGCAAAAACATGCCAAATTGTAAAGACCATCAAGGCTAGGAAGAAACTGCATCAACTATCAAGCAAAATAACCAGCTAACATCATAATGACAGGATCAAATTCACACATAATAATATTAACTTTAAATGTAAATGGGCTAAATGCTACAATTAAAAGACACAGACTGGCAAAATGGATAAAGAGTCAAGACCCATCAGTGTGCCGTATTCAGGAAACCCATCTCACATGCAGAGACACACATAGGCTCAAAATAAAGGGGTGGAGGAAGATCTACCAAGCAAATGGAAAACAAAAAAAGGCAGGGGTTGCAATCCTACTCTCTGATAAAACAGACTTTAAACCAACAAAGACCAAAAGAGACAAGACCATTACATAGTGGTAAAGGGATCAATTCAACAAGAAGAGCTAACTATCCCAAATATATATGTTCCCAATACAGGAGCACCCAGATTCATAAAGCAAGTCCTTAGTGACCTACAAAGAGACTTAGACTCCCACACAATAATAATGGGAGACTTTAACACCCCACTATCAACATTAGACAGATCAGCGAGACAGAAAGTTAACAAGGATACCCAGGAATTGAACTCAGCTCTGCACCAAGTGGACCTAATAGAAATCTACAGAACTCTCCACCCCAAATCAACAGAATATACATTCTTTTCAGCACCACACCACACCTACTCCAAAATTGACCACATAGTTGGAAGTAAAGCATTCCTTAGCAAATGTAAAAGAACATAAATTATAACAAACTGTCTCTCAGACCACAGTGCAATAAAACTAGAACTCAGGATTAAGAAACTCACTCAAAGCCGCTCAACTACATGGAAACTGAACAACCTGCTCCTGAATGACTACTGGGTACATAACAAAATGAAGGCAGAAATAAAGATGTTCTTTGAAACCAACGAGAACAAAGACACAACATACCAGAATCTCTGGGACACATTCAAAGCAGTGTGTAGAGGGAAATTTATAGCACTAAATGCCCACAAAAGAAAGCAGGAAAGATCTAAAATTGACACCCTAACATCACAAAGAGCTAGAAAAGCAAGAGCAAACACATTCAAAAGCTA
The DNA here is from genome assembly GCF_028858775.2 of Pan troglodytes. NCBI lineage: Eukaryota > Metazoa > Chordata > Mammalia > Primates > Hominidae > Pan > Pan troglodytes. The sequence goes on from NC_072407.2 coordinate 35,743,350, forward strand.
GCAGAAGGCAAGAAATAACTTAGAGCAGAACTGAAGGAAATAGAGACACAAAAAACCCTTCAAAAAATTAATGAGTCCAGGAGCTGGTTTTTTGAAAAGATCAACAAAATTGGTAGACCACTAGCAAGACCAATAAAGAAGAAAAGAGAGAAGAATCAAATAGGCACAATAAAAAATGATAAAGGGGGTATCACCACCGATCCCACAGAAATACAAACTACCATCAGAGAATACTATAAACAACTCTATGCAAATAAACTAGAAAATCTGGAAGAAATGGATAAATTCCTCAACACGTACATCCACCCAAGACTAAACCAGGAAGAAGTTGAATCTCTGAATAGACCAATAACAGGCTCTGAAATTGAGGCAATAATCAATAGCTTACCAACCAAAAAAAAGCTCAGGATCAGATGGATTCACAGCCGAATTCTACCAGAGGTACAAGGAGGAGCTGGTACTATTCCTTCTGAAACTATTCCAATCAATAGAAAAAGAGGGAATTCTCCCTAACTCATTTTATGAGGCCAGCATCATCCTGATACCAAAGCCTGGCAGAGACACAACAAAAAAAGAATTTTGACCAATATCCTTGATGAACATTGTTGCAAAAATCCTCAATAAAATACTGGCAAACTGAATCCAGCAGCACATCAAAAAGCTTATCCACCATGATCAAGTGGGCTTCATCCCTGGGATGCAAGGCTGGTTCAACATACGCAAATCAATAAATGTAATTCTGCATTTAAACAGAACCAAAGACAAAAACCACATGATTATCTCAATAGATGCAGAAAAGGCCTTTGACAAAATTCAACAATGCTTCATGCTAAAAACTCTCAAAAAATTAGGTATTGATGGGACGTATCTCAAAATAATAAGAGCTATCTATGAAAAACCCACAGCCAATATCATACTCAATGGGCAAAAACGGGAAGCATTCCCTTTGAAAACTGGCACAAGACAGGGATGCCCTCTCTCACCACTCCTATTCAACATAGTGTTGGAAGTTCTGGCCAGGGGACTCAGGCAGGGGAAGGAAATAAAGGGTATTCAATTAGGAAAAGAGGAAGTCAAATTGTCACTGTTTGCAGATGACATGATTGTATATCTAGAAAACCCCATTGTCTCAGCCCAAAATCTCCTTAAGCTGATAAGCAACTTCAGCAAAGTCTCAGGATACAAAATCAATGTGCAAAACTCACAAGCATTCTTATACACCATTAACAGACAAACAGAGAGCCAAATCATGAGTGAACTCCCATTCACAACTGCTTCAAAGACAATAAAATACCTAGGAATCCAACTTACAAGGGATGTAAAGGACCTCTTCAAGGAGAAATACAAACCACTGCTCAATGAAATAAAAGAGGATACAAACAAATGGAAGAACATTCCATGCTCATGGGTAGGAAGAATCAATATTGTGAAAATGGCCATACTGCCCAAGGTAATTTATAGATTCAATGCCATCCCCATCAAGCTACCAATGACTTTCTTCACAGAATTGGAAAAAACTACTTTACAGTTCATGTGGAACCAAAAAAGAGCCCACTTCGCCAAGTCAATCCTAAGCCAAAAGAACAAAGCTGGAGGCATCATGCTACCTGACTTCAAACTATACCACAAGGCTACAGTAACCAAAACAGCATGGTACTGGTACCAAAACAGACATATAGACCAATGGAAGAGAACAGAGCCCTCAGAAATAATGCTGCATATCTACAACTATCTGATCTTTGACAAACCTGAGAAAAACAAGCAATGGGGAAAGGATTCCCTATTTAATAAATGGTGCTGGGAAAACTGGCTAGCCATATGTAGAAAGCTGAAACTGGATCCCTTCCTTACACCTTATACAAAAATTAATTCAAGATGGATTAAAGACTTAAATGTTAGATCTAAAACCACAAAAACCCTAGAAGAAAACCTAGGCAATATCATTCAGGACATAGGCATGGGCAAGGACTTCATGTCTAAAACACCAAAAACAATGGCAACAAAAGCCAAAATTGACAAATGGGATCTAATTAAACTAAAGAACTTCTGCACAGCAAAAGAAACTACCATCAGAGTGAACAGTCAACCTACAGAATGGGAGAAAATTTTTGCAACCTGCTCATCTGACAAAGGGCTGATATCCAGAATCTACAATGAACTCAAACAAATTTACAAGAAAAAAACAACCCCATCAAAAAGTGGGCAAAGGATCTGAACAGACACTTCTCAAAAGAAGACATTTATACAGCCAAAAAACACATGAAAAAATGCTCATCATCACTGGCCATCAGAGAAATGCAAATCAAAACCGCAATGAGATACCATCTCACACCAGTTAGAATGGCGGTCATTAAAAAGTCAGGAAATAACAGGTGTTGGAGAGGATGTGGAGAAATAGGAACACTTTTACACTGTTGGTGGGACTGTAAACTAGTTCAACCATTGTGGAAGTCAGTGTGGTGATTCCTCACGGATCTAGAACTAGAAATAACATTTGACCCAGCCATCCCATTACTGGGTATATACCCAAAGGATTATAAATCATGCTGCTATAAAGACACATGCACACGTGTGTTTATAGTGGCACTATTCACAATAGCAAATACTTGGAACCAACGTAAATGTCCAACAACAATAGACTGGATGAAGAAAATGTGGCACATATACATCATGGAATACTATGCAGCCATAAAAAATGATGAGTTCATGTCCTTTGTAGGGACATGGATGAAACTGGAAACCATCATTCTCGGCAAACTATCGCAAGGACAAAAAAACCAAACACCACATGTTCTCACTCATAGGTGGGAATTGAACAGTGAGAACACATGGACACAGGAAGGGGAACATCACACACCGGGGACTGTTGTGGGGTCGGTGGAAGGGGGAGGGATAGCATTAGGAGATATACCTAATGCTAAATGACGAGTTAATGGGTGCAGCACCCCAACATGTCACACGTATACATATGTAACAAACCTGCACGTTGTGCACATGTACCCTAAAACTTAAAGTATAATAATAATAAAATTTTTTTTAAAGTGAAAAAAATAAAAAATAAAACAAATTAGGACTTTTAGTGAGTTGGGGAAGCATATGATAGATTTTCTTTTATTTTCAGACTTTTAAATATATATGCTATTCATTTTAACCAGACTAACACTGTGTGTGTGTGTGTGTATTTGTGTGTGTCTGTGTCACTGACTGTGCAAGCCCTAATTTGAAAAATGAGTGTAGAGAGAGAAAGATAAAAATGGTATAACCTTCTCTTTTTAATGAACTTACAGTCAAATAGGGGAACACATGGAAAGAGGGAATACAAGTGCTAATTCTAATGCAAGACAGACAGTCCTTGTGTTTTAACTTTTGGAAAAAAAGTTAATATGACATTAGAGAGTATGAGATCTGGGGCCAAGTGGAGGCTCTTAGGAAGGGTGATGTGAGGGCTCCATATAATTAGCTTAAGAGAACTTAAAGAATGATCCCCATCTTAGAGGAAGCAGAGGAATAGAAGTAGACTATAGAACCATAAAGTATGGAGAGGGGAGGGTGGAGGGGAAGAGGTTTAAGTTACATAAAAGAAGGTAAATTTCTCTCTGTTACCAAATTGGGGGAAAAGGACTAGATGGAATTTTATAAAATGTGTAGAATACATTTGAGATACTCACAATATATTAGTTTCATAGCCTATATAAAATTCACTTTGGGCAACCTGTGGTCACCCAAAAGAGATAGGCAGTCATCCTTCAGACAGCCAAAACTGAGATACATTGAAAAGGCAATGTGGCTACCACTCTGGAGAGACATGACATCAGTAGTAATCACCATGGTCAGAGAAAAGTAGCAGTGGTTTTAAATATGACTCCAAATAAAATGTCACAAGGACAAAGCCTCTGAACTTGGCTGCTTCTCTTTGTAGTGTGCTCTGTAGTGTGTGGCAACAGAGATTCACTTATTTAACAAATGATTAATGATTTTTGCAAGCAACCTAGCAGACAGGTAGTAGAAAGTAAAATTGGAAGATAAGTTAGTGTCAAGTCATGAAAGCCTTTTTAGTGTTTAGTGCCAAACAACTTTTCTAAAAGACAAAGCATATTAAAGCTTAAAAACTATTACTTAAAATTATGTTTGGACTATGTCCAAAAAAGAGCTCTTATAAGAATATGCAAAACAGAATATTTTACAATTGTAGATTACAGTTTCTTTTAGAGATAAGCAGCTGAAGATAATTTTAGAACATCCTCCAATTGTTTCCTTTTTCTGCAATGAGCAGATTCGTAGTTATGTTCCCTCACAGTAGTGGTTAATGTTATTAAGTCTTCCTCTTATACATTTAAACAGGTTGCTCTAACAGCACAGTAAACCAAGATCTTTTTTTTTTTTTTTTGAGATGGAATCTCATTCTGTTTCCCAAGCAGGAATGCAGTGGTGCAACCTCAGCTCACTGCAACCTCCGCCTCTCAGGTTCACGCTATTTTCCTGCCTCAGCTTCCCCAGTAGCTGGGACTACAGGCGCACGCCACTATGCCCAGCTAATTTTTGTATTTTTAGTAGAGACGGGGTTTCACCATGTTGACCAGGCTGGTCTTGAACTCCTGACCTCAGGTGATCTGCCCACCTCAGCCTCCCAAAGTGCTGGGATTACAGGCGTGAGCCACCACACCTGGTCGTAAATCAAGATCTTATAGCATAGATTTCTAGTTGACATTTACTTTACTAAACACTAAACTATGACTATTATTGGTGTCTTTTTTCCCCATATATCTGACTGTCTCTTCTACCTTAAGTGAGCTTACATTATAATATGACAGAAAAGGCTAGTAGACATGAAACAAAATTGTGCAGAGGCCAGGTGCAGTGGCTCACACCTATAACCACAGCGCTTTGGGAGGCCAAGGTATGAGGATCACTTGAGGCCAGGAGTTCAAGACCAGCCTGGTGGACATAGCAAGACCCCATCTGTATCAAATAAAGTAAAATTTTGCAGAATAGTCTGTGATTATAGCTCAGCAAGTTAAGGTGTTTAGGTCTAGAATGAGGACAGTGCTAGGATGTGGCCAAACTTTGAAGTATGATATAATTAAGTTCATTAGTATAAGGCTAAAAGAGGAAGATCTTCCTGATAAAGAAAATCATAAGTCAAAGCAAGGAGGTATGAATGCCAGTTGCATATCTAGAAACAGTATAGAATCTGGCCTGAGAGAAGAAAGTTTGTACTGGGGAAAATAACTGAGATGGGGATGACTTATGGAATGCCTTGAAAGCCATAGACGATGTAGAGAAACACTGTAGGTTCTGTGTGATATGCTAAAAAACAGCATTTAGTAAACATTACTGTGGAAGAAATGCACAGGACATATTCATGGAGGCAGAGAAAAGCCAGGGATGCAGTTATCTTAAGTGTGAGTTTATGAAAGCATCAGAAAACTCTACTAAAAGTGGGGAAGGAAAGACGCGTAAAAGTCCCTTTCAACAGGTAACAAAATTTGGACACAGATTAGTTATAGAGAGTAAGGAAAAACTGATTAAAGATGCAGCTGTTATATATGGCCCTATACAGTCACACTGACTTTTCTAAGTGATATTTCCCCCAGCAACTTGGACCTTGAGTCTTTTACACATATTCATACAACTGTTACTCCAAATTACTTCCTCTGTCAGTGATTTCTAATTTTAACCAATGATCTTTAAAACATCGATTATTTAACTTCTATGTATACTATATCATTGGAATTTAAAGGCTTTTCCTTGTATTTAAACTAAGTCTCTGTGGAGTATAGGTAAAAAGAAAGGAATTGTGGGAGAAAAGGAGCAGGGAGAAATACTGAAAAAAATAAATACATAAATATAACCACATAGATAGTAATTCCTGTAACTAGAAAATAAAACTAAATAAAACTAAATAGATGCATTTCTTGAACATGCTCAGAGCCATTTAAGCAGCTTTATTCCCTGTCAGCATCTCTGAACCTTTATGACTTTTTTTTTTTTTTTTTTTTGAGACGGAGTCTCGCTCTGTCGCCCAGGCTGGAGTGCAGTGGCGTGATCTCTGCTCACTGCAAGCTCCGCCTCCCAGGTTCACGCCATTCTCCTGCCTCAGCCTCCTGAGTAGCTGGGACTACAGGTGCCCACCACCGTGCCCAGCTAATTTTTTTTTTTTTTTGTATTTTTTACTAGAGACGGGGTTTCACCGTGTTAGCCAGGATGGTCTCAATCTCCTGACCTTGTGATCTGCCTGCCTCGGCCTCCCAAAGTGCTGGGACTATAGGTGTGAGCCACCACGCCCGGCCACCTTTTATAATATTGATAGAAGTATTTCCTGGAAGCATATGGTTTGCTTGGTAGTTATTCTTCCAACTTTGTTGCTGGCAGAATATCACCCCAAGGAAGGGAGTACAGATTGGTAATGGAAATCAGCCTCAGTGTGGGTAGCATAGCTCTCAAGAATTGTGGTGAGGCTTTTTCTAAACTCTGGAGAAACTTCTTGAGGTTTTTCAGAACAATGAAGCCTTCAGGAAAAGTAACTACTTTCTTTTTAGTACATGGTTACCTCATTCACAGTAAAAACCATCTCTCTTCCCTGTCACGGTGGTCTTTCCCTCAGGCTACCTGGGATGCAGTCAAAGGTTGTCAGAGTCCTTGATTGTCTTGCCTGAAGTTACAACCTGACCTAGATGGATGTGACATGTTGTCCTTGTCCTGTTGCTCAGTTTACTTCCATAGAGGTTTTCTTCCATAAAAAGTGTTGTGTTTTTAATTGTTTTTGTTTTTTTTTACATGTTCTCCTGTCTACCCAATTCCTCAGAGCCCTGAAACAGTAAGAAATGTGGAATTTCTGATTTCTCCTTCCAGCCAGAATATCTTCCTGATAGTGTGTTTCTTACGGGGCTCATTTAAATGTCTTCTGTGGTGAAATTCAGGCTTTTGTTGTTATTCCCTGTGATCTCCCTAACTGTTCAGCTCCATGTCCAGGCTTAGTTCACTGTATTCTATTCATGATTCACCTTTCCCTTCTCCAGCCTATAGGCAGACATGCATTTAACTGAAATGTACAGAAGAAACATTCCTTTTCTTAACCTCCACAGAAGAGAATTCTTCAGGCTCCAGTATTTAACACCTCATTTTCAGTATCTTTGCATATAGACTATAAAATGTTAAAGTCTGAAAGAACCTAGGATATCACCAAGTCCTAAACTTATTTCATGTGTGAGAGGATTGAGTCCTAGAGAACTACATACAATACACATTCTAAACCCTCTCTCAACTCAAATTAATATGTGTGTTTTAAATGATGACTTTCTAACAAGTTCACTGGTAGAAATTGGCCTTGGCACCAATTTGTAAAGCTGACTATGGCCGTATCCAAGAACAAAGCCTAAAGTTCTTTTAAGGGCTTAATTTATTTCATGCATCAAGCCTCTACATATGTCCAGCATTTTTCCAACTTAAAAACTAATTTCAAACGATACATACAATCTTCTTTTGAGCCCTCATCAACCATGTGTCCTCTCCCAACTCTACTTTCTGAAAAATGTGGGAGAGGAAGAAGGAACCAAAACTTTACTGTCAGACAAGAGATACACAGGAAACACAGTTGCCATTAGTACCATATAGGGTGAAAAAATGGCTTCATCCCTTTCAGAAAGGCTGAACTGGGAAGATGAGGAAAAAGACAGCATACTCAGAGTTTGACATTGAATAGACACTCAACAAATATTTTTTGAATGAATGAAATGAGGTGAATCAATGAACCATGGACCTGAGGCTCTATCTCAAGCATACCCTCTTTTCTGAACCCCAACAACTTGGACATCACCATTTGATGATTCCAAAGAAACTTAAACATGTCTAAAACTTAATTAATCGCCTTTTCACCCATCTCCTACTCTAATGTTCCCTGTCTCAATGCCTGGTACCTAAAAATGCCAACCACATAAGCCACTAACCTAGAAGTCATCCTCTCATTGACTCCTCACCTCCAGTCTAACAAGTCCTGTCAATGCTACCCTTTACAATATGCCACATCTATCAAAAATCTTCCCCACAAAAAAGGTACAAAATCTAGATAACTTTATTACAACTTCATGTAATCCCTCTTGTAAAAGCTGTGTAAGAAAACAGAGGGAAAAAAACCTATTCAACTAATTTTATAAAAGTAGCATTATCAAAACTAGATAGGGATAATACGGGAAAAGGAAACTGTACATCAGTCTCACTATTGCAGATAGAAAAAAAATTCTAAATAGAACAGTGTCAGGTGGAATTTGGCAGTTTATTCACACACACACTCACACACACTGCTACTATTGCTACTACTAGATAAGATTTCTCACAAAAACAGGAATGATTCAACATCACAATGTAGAAATGTACTTGATATAACTTAGCACTTGTTCTTAGTAATTTTAAAAAACAAATTTCCTAGGAAACAGCATAGAAGAAAAGTTCCTATCCTGATAAAGGGTCACCATCAGGGACAAAGAAAATATATTTTTCTTAGTCACCATCAGGAACAAAGAGAATATATTTTTCTTAATGATAAATTTTTGGAAATATTTCTACTAAAGTCAGGAGTAAGAATGTCCACTCTCTCAGGGTCTATTTTGCATTGTTACTAGAGATGCTAACCATTTTAATAACTCCCTAATGGGAAAGAAGCAAGTATTATAAAAACTGGAAGGCCGGGTGCGGTGGCTCACGTCTGTAATCCCAGCACTTTGGGAGGCCGAGGCGGACGGATCACGAGGTCAGGAGATCAAGACCATCCTGGCTAACACGGTGAAACCCCGTCTCTACTAAAAATACAAAAAATTAGCCGGGCATGGTGGTGGGTGCCTGTAGTCCCAGCTACTCGGGAGGCTGAGGCAGGAGAATGGCATGAACCCGGGGGGCGGAGCTTGCAGTGAGCTGGGATCGCGCCACTGAACTCCAGCCTGGACGACAGAGTGAGACTCCATCTCAAAAAAAAAAAAAAAAAAAAGAACTGGAAAGAACAATACCAAACTGTCCATATCTATAGCCAAGAGAATCTGCAAACAGAATTCAACAAGGTTGCCAGATTCAGGACCTGAGACCTAGAACTTGGTATTCCTATAACTAACCTTACTTAGCCTGTCTATATTACGGTTTACTCATCTGTATAAGGGTCATCGAGAAGATTAACCAATGTAAAGTACCTGGTGCGTTGCAAGTACATAAGTATGAGCTATTACTAGCACCATTGAATTAATACACTACATTTAGCAGTCTTACTATACCTAACTAGAAAATATAATAATAATAGCTAATGATTATTTATCAACTCATGTTGTCTGCTTACCAAAAAAGATCTGCATTAGCTTTCCAAATCACTCTGTAGAAAAGCTGAAGTCTTTCAAGTGACTTACAAGACTTATGTGATTTTGCCCTCTACTTTATGTCTTTCTTCATCTCCTGTTTACTTACTTTTCTTCAGATGTGCTGGCCTCCTCACTATTCCTGGATTCACCCTGCAAACTACCTCCTCAGGGCCTTGATATTGCTATTCCCTCTGCCTAGGACAATGCAAATTAAAATAACAACTATCATGTCATACCCATCAAATTGGTGTATTTTCTAAAGCCTGGGAGTCAAGTAAGTTGGCAAAGAAGTTAAGAGAAACAGGAACTTTCATACTCTACTGATGGTTGTGTAAATTGTTACAACTGCTTCTCAGAAAAAGTTGGCAATAACTTGTAATATGGATACCGTGGATGTTTTTTGACCAGGAAATTCCACTTGTGGATATACACTCTAGAACAACTTCAGCACATAAATAAGAAGAAAAGTAAAAGAATGTTGAATATAGCATTTTTTGTGAAACAGAAAAATATGAGATAAGTTACAAAATGATACATGCATTATGATTGCATTTGTATGAAATTTATTAAATTTTAAACATGTAAAATAACATTATACATTATTTGTGTATATACATATATCTAGTAGTGATTCAAAACTGTCCATGAGAAAAATAGATGTCAAATTTACTTCAGTGCTTACCTCTAGAGAGGTATGGAGTAGTGGAGAGATACACAGGAATCTTCACTATTCTTTTATTCTGAAGCAAGTGTGACCAAATGTTAGAAGGCAATAAAGTTTAGTGATGAGTACATGGGTGCTTTAATTAATGTTATTTTCTGAGTTTTCTGTATGTTTGAAGTATTTCTACGTAAATACACACATGCCCCAAATCTAGCCACTTCTTACCACCTCTGCTGCTATAATCGTGAGCCTAATCCCCATCATATCTTGCTATCATCCACTTCTCACAAAGGCTGCTACAGTAGCCTCCTAAATTGTCTACCCACACTTGTTTGCCATACACCATTCAAAGTAATCCTTTATCATGAAGTAAATCAGATTATGCTACTCCCCCGCTCAGAACACGCCAGTGGCTTCTCATTAAAATCCGTACTATTTACTCTGACTTACAAAGCTCCTGTCTACTCTCACAACTCATTCCCTAGCACTTTCCCCCTAGCCCACCAAGCTGCAACCACCTTCATCATCTTGCTGTTGCTTGCCAACCATGTTCTTACTTCAGCGACTTGCACCTACTGTACCCTCTAGTACAGTAATACTAGTACAACTAGTATTCCTTGCATTGTTCCCTACTTCACTTTTTTTAAGTCTGCTTGAATGACCTTCTCAGAAAGGCTTTCCCTGACCAACCTATCTTTAAAATATCCTCTCCCCAGGCTGGGCATGCTGGCTCATGCCTGTAATCCCAGCACTTTGGGAGGCCGAGGTGGGTGGATCACCTTATGTCAGGAGTTCGAGACCAGCCCAACCAACATGGTGAAACCCTATCTCTACTAAAAAATACAAAAATTAGCTGGGCATGGTGGCGGGCACCTGTAATCCCAGCTACTCAGGAGGGTGAGGCAGGAGAATCGCTTGAACCCAGGAGGCGGAGGTTGCAGTGAGCCAAGATCACGCCATTACACTTCAGCCTGGGCGACAGAGCAAGACTCTATGTCAAAAATCCTCTCCCTGGCCTAAAGCAATGACACCCCCATAACAATGGCATTCTAGTGCCAGTTCTTGCTCTCTGAGCTCAGTTTTCCAGTAAAAGAAACCAGGGCTTCAGGAAGAAGTGTTTGATTGCTGGATTCCAGGCCCAAAGGAGGGAAAATATAAAACAAGACTGAACATCATGTGCCAAAAAGTAAGGAAACATTTAAAGAAAGATGGATGGGGACATGTCAGAAAACCCACAGGAGCCAGCCTGAAATAGCTCCTAATGACCAAAGATAAAACAATTTGAGCAAGAAAATAGTATTGTTTTTTAGCCCCTAAAATAAAATAAATATCTATGAGTTCATACTATTGTAATAAATAAATTAATGAATTAGTAAATCTAGAAGGAAAGAGGGAAATAGAGAATTGCTATTAGGCAGATAACACAGTAATAAATGTTGCAGACAAGATTCCTCAAAGGATGCAAAAATTAATGGGTAGAAATTTGAGCAAGGTACTTACAAAGTATAAGGTAAAACTTTATGTTACAGAAACCTGACAGACACCAACTTGACAAAATAGTCAAGGTAAACAGCACCAGTATATAAGACATATCAGCATCATGAACCCCTTGGTAAAATGCGCTGAGAAGCAGACATTATTTTTTTAGCAGTCTTGCCAAAAATGCATAATTTCTATCATGAAAAAACTTCAGACAAACCCATATTGAGGAACAGTCTATAAAATAACTGATCAGTACTCTTTAGAAGTATCAAAGTCATACATAAAAGATGAGGAAAAATTGAGGAATTGTTATAGACTAGAGGAGACTGTGGAGATATAGCAACTGAATGCAAGTGGGATCCTGGAATTACAAAAAAAAAAAAAAAAAAAAGAAGATTAGTGGACCTGGACCTAGTACCTAAAATAATACCTGTAGCTTAGTAATTACTTATCAAATTGGTAAGTCTGTCCATCCATTCATCCATCCATCTTTGATACCTCCCTTTTTCTCATGCTTCACATCCAATTTCTCACCAAATCTTCATTTAACACCTGGTTCCTTGTGGAGAGAGACTAGGAGACAAATGATATCAGCAACACCACAACAACTTTTTGGTAGATCCTCTGAATTTTCCTACATATCCGGGATAAGATTTTATTTTGAAGGAGTAAATATTGAAAGGTTTGGGAAATTTATTTAAAAGAATCACAGAGGTGATCACAAATAGAAGTAACAAAGCCTCTGGCTTTGCCTGTTTTGGGGGATGGGAGCTCATCTTCACTTGCCTGGATTGCTGTACTGGCCTCCTAATTGGTCTCCCTGCTTCCAGTGTTGCCCAGCCCGTTATTCCCACAGAAGAATGATGTCCTTATAGCCAGAGAAGTATTTTCAGGAGGAAAATCTAATCATGCCACTTTCCATGACTAAAAGCCTTCATTGATTCACCACTGCCTTCAGAATGGAAGCCCTACAGATTCTGCTTCTGCCTACTTCTCCATCCTTATCTTTTACTATTTCTGGCACAAACCATAATCACCATTCATACCAAACAACCCACACTTTTACCCCTCTTTGGCTTTGCATTTGCTGTTTTTCTTCTTCTCCTAGGACTCTAATTTCCCATCTAACTCTAACTTGCCTTTTAAATTTGACTGGAGCAGTACCTTCTCCTCAAAGCCTTTCCTTGTCCGTTAAAGTCTCTCTTTAAGTGTACTTTCAGCTCCTTTGCAGCACCTTCTTAAGGACAAGGATTACTTGAATCTCCAGCTAGCTTGTTGCCTTGTACATGGTGGTGCTCAATAAACGTTGGTTGAGAAAGAAAAGGAAGAAAGGAAAAAAGGAGAGGACAGGGAGGTTTTAAAGTTATGTAAATATTAAGCAAAAAAAGTCTTCCCTGCTTTTCTCCTTCTCTACTTTGATTTCAGGCTCTTGCATATTTGTGTAATTTATTTTACCTGATTATCTGCTTATCCTTTGACATAGATGAAACATAAATATCCATTAACTGAAAGAGATTTAGAAAGCTGTCCACCGCGGCATAAACAATGGCTGATAACAATGGTATTGAGCCAGATTAAGAGTATGAATTGCATGTTTCATTGTAACCATCAGAGAATCTGATATAATGTCTAGATTTTTAACTTCTTCACCATCTTTAAACTTGACAATGCCAGTTTTTTGAAAAAATCATACTGAAATATAGAACTATCACCAAAAACTGTTTTAAAACAACATGTGCCATCTTAAGGAATGCAAGAAAATCAAAATATGCCTTCTACTTACTTCATTTGTTTCCTCTGTATTTGTAATTACTGATGAGTTTACTTGGTATTTATTTGCTATACCCAGACTATGGAAAACCATGGAAGGGGTTAAATAAATTAGCCCCTGGGTTTTGAGTCTACCTAAGGAAAAACAAATTTCTAAGGGAAAGCAGGGGAAGTATAAAGTTAGTGGAAGGGGAAAGAGCCCAGTTACATTTTTACCTCTTTGAATTCTTTCCAAATCAGACTACAGATTTTTTTTTTTTTTTTTTTTTGCATCTACCATGCCAAGCATGATATTTTTAGCAACAGTAGTACAGAGCAAGCAGCCTGTCGTTTGGGAGCTGACAAATAAGCACACTGTTCCTCTTAAACACAATATGCTCCACATCTTTATCTCCACTCATCCTTACAGAAGCTCTTCAGCTTGCCGTGTTTCTTTAAGGAAATGACAAGGAGCACTGGTTAATAAGCTCTTGGGGTTATTCAATATCCCTCTTCAATGCTCATTTTCTGAAGTTGAAAACACTTATGCATGTGCTCACATGCACACTAAACTTTGTCAGAGATGAAGTACTTCCAAATGGTACTTGAATGTGATTAAGAGAACCCTGGGCCTGATAGGACTCATTACACAACACGCCAGACGTAACAGTTTGCTCAAATTTTGGTTCTAAGAAAAGGAAACATCTTGGTAAAAAATGGCTCATAGAAGTGGAGGTAATAGTTTATTGTATTTCTATATAAATGTGTGCTCAATACATCATTTTAAAAGAAATGTAACAGACTTTCTTCTTACAAAATATACTTAACATTGGAATAGTGTCTGTCATTTCTTTGGCATTAGACAAAGAAATCAAAGTCTGTTTGACTTACTGCCATGAGTTTCTGGTCTAGAGTTATCTATTTTTCCTCCCTGATCATTATAATTTTCTAAAACAATTCAGGACTATATTAAACAATTTTATACTTAATGTCATTGGTGAATTTTATGTTTATTTTCAAGTCAAACAATGATTAATAATGTTATTTTACAATGTGTTTCTACAGATCTTTCAACACAGCTTAAAGTTACTGAATTCAGTTTTCAACTTCTAATTTCAGAGTGTATTAACAACCATCCCATGGTTGAATTTCCTACCCCTAGGTAAATTCCTCGAGGATTTTTTATATTATCTCAGCCTTTAATTTGTGGGTCACACTCATGTTCGTTCTTTATCATTCCAGAAATGGAATCTGTTCGAGTTATATAGCAATATAGTGAAGAAATTAGAAATTAATGGTTGTTGAAATCAAATAGATAGACTTATAGGAACTTGATTGTTAAGCCCAAGGTTTTATAGATGATAATTGCCCTGTGTTTCAACTGGACTAGACTATTATGACCATGGACGTTGTCAGCCTAGAAAATTCTCTGCTTTTGCATTTTTTGCCCAACCCAAGTTTTGTCAGATAGTATATGTCACAGTATATTGTACAAGACCTCACCTCACACTAAAACATTTTATATGAAATAAATTCTGTTGTTAATGGTATGTTGACAAAGAGGGTGGAACTTTTTTTTTTTTTTTTTTTTTTTTGAGATGGTCTCACTCTGTTGCCCAGGCTTGAGTACAGTGGTGCAGTCACAGCTCACAGCAAACTCCACCTTCCAGGTTCAAGCAGTTCTCCCACCTCAGCATCCCAAATAAGCTGAGACTACAAGTGCACACCACCACACTCAGCTAATTTTTGTATTTTTTGTAGAGACAAGGTCTCACTATGTTGCCCAAGCTGGTCTCGAAATCCTAACCTAAGTGAGCCACCACACCCAGCCAGAAGTTTTTAATAGAAAATTTTTAAAACATTTAATGATCTTAACAAGCTCATGTCATATTATGTAACATATCTAGTTGTTTTCTTATTGGTAGATATACGCTTGTGACTTACTTTCTTCCATCATTCTGTTCTGTGAAAATTAACAAAATTGCTTAATATGTTTTTATTTAAATGGCTACACATGGCTGAGAATTAATCTTATATTCTGTTACCTATACAACAAATAGCAAAAAGAAGTTTTGCTTGGTGTACCCACATAATGCGTTAATCATCCTCCAAAGTAATTAATTTACAAATCAAGAAGTTCTTTCCCACACATATTTCCTTCTAGTAGAAAAGCAAAATTAGAGAATATATTAAGTTTTGAGTTTTTTCCTTTGTCCTTAGGTGCCTTAAATGCCTATGTATAATTCTACAAGAATCCACTGCTTAAAAATAATTGATTTTATCCTGAATGACTGGAGCACCTATGCTAACATTAGCCATACCTTATTAGGGTAAGGAAAATATATCATTCATGGATATGCAAACTATCCTTTCTTTTTAAAGGGAGATTTATCCTAAAAGGTGTCTGAAGTAAGAATTCACTTTCCTTTTCCCAAGCTCCCCAAAACATAATTTCACTAACTGTGTAATATGCATCTTCTCATAAACCTCCACAAAGTACACAACAGCCTGTTGCTTACTTTTTATTAAGGCTTATTTTCACACACTAATAGCATTGTTTTTCATGTAATATGCCCTACCTCGTTTAAGTGTTTTCTTTTCTTTTTCTTTTTTCTTTTTTTTTTTGAGACGGAGTCTCGCTCTGTCACCCAGGCTGGAGTGCAGTGGCACGGGCTTGGCTCACTGCAACCTCCGCCTCTTGGGTTCAAGGGATTCTTGTGCCTCAGCCTCCCGAGTAGCTGGGATTACAGGTATATGCCATGACACACAGCTAATTTTTGTATTTTTAGCAGAGACAGGGTTTCACTTGGCCAGGGTAGTCTTGAACTCCTGACCTCAAGTAATCCACCTGCCTCCCCTTCCCAAAGTGCTGGAATTACAGACTATGAGCCACTATGGTCGGTCAGTGTTTTCTAATTACCAGCTTGAATAGTTTGTATTCATCAGCTTCAGTGCTTTATTAAGTGATCTGAGATATTGATGAGCCTGACTACCATAAAGATATATACTTTTATGTCCACCTTTGGGATGGGCTCTATATCACATAAACTCCCAACAAATTACATACCAACTTCTCCTCCAATGCTAGGGAAAGAGAAGCTTACCTTAGCTACATGGACACTAGAAAAACTGAAGTTTTGACTAAGCAGTATCTCATTTATTTGGCCTGCTGTTTCCTAATGGCACAACTTTGAAACATGTCACCACGTTAAATCTAATCTAGGCTCAAAAAGTCCTATTTCTTCTTTCCTGTGGATTTCATAATATTTCCAGAATGCCTCTAGTCCTTGAAAGAAATTACTCTAAACCCCAGCTTAACAGGTTGAAATATATCTTGCCATCCTGATTTTATCTTTCTTGCTTTGGCAAGTTCTTTTCCTTAAGTAGAAATATGCGTCAGTTTAAGTATGCTAGATTTTTTAAAATGTATTATAAAAACATTGGAAGACGATATTTGTATTTCAAAGGGTCTTTTAACTTTACACAAGATTCCTAATAGGTCCCACTTAAGTATAAGTTAAATAGCATATTTCACTTCATGTCAATTTAATTTAGATATAACTTTTTAGAAATAATACTTCCTGTAACTGTACTTAGATGACTTCCTTAGATATTCCAGATGATTCTAAGGGAAAATTAAATGCAAATTATTATGACGTATTATTTAACCCTATTATGTTATGATTATAATAGCAGAGACCAGTCATCTTTTTACCAGAATGTTGTATGTTTCTGAGTGATCAGATGCATTGCTTTCTCAATCCAAAAATAACATGTACTAATAATTCACTGCTATTTCAAAAAGTTAGGCTTAGGATGTTCCCAATAACTATACATCCCCAAGAGTAAGGAACTATGGGGCTTAAATTTATTTTGAGTATTTTATGAATCTTTAGCTCTCTTAGGAATTAAACTATATGCTGTGTTCTATAGTTAAGTTAGGTATCGGCTTTTTCAGAAACTTTATCAACTCAATGGCAAGGCTGTTCGCGGTGGCTCACGCCTGTAATCCCACCACTTTGGAGGCCAAGGCAAGGGGATCGCTTCGGCAACATGGCAAGACCCTGTCTCTACAAAAAATTTCAAAAATTAGCTGGGCATGGTGGCACACACTTGTGGTCCCAGCTACTCGGGAGGCTGAGGTGGGAGGATCACTTGAACCCAGAAAGTGGAGGCTGCAGTGAGCCATGATTGCACGACTACACTCCAGCCTGAGCAACAGAGCAAGGCCCTGTCTCAAAAAAAAAAAAAAAAAGCCATTCAGATGCTGTTTAGAGTAATAAAACAATTACTCATTTTTAAACTATACCCAAGATTGAACTTTAATATTTTAAGTTGGAGGAATGGAAATGGAAGGAGTCAATATACTTTTTCACCAGAATAGAATTTCAACCTGTTACATATATACCAGTAAGTATATAAAATCTCTGTAAAGATGGACATTTATGAAACCAAAAAAAGATTTGAATTTAAAAATGTACATTCTAATAGCATGGGCAATAAAGGATAGGGACAGTGGGGAGATATGCTAATAGGAAGATATATTAAAGAAAATTGAAATGAGAACATAAGTTCATTAGAAAGATATTAGGGCAAATGATTTATTAAGCTAAACAAATAAGAAGGAGTATCTTAGTAAATAAGGACAGTTGGCATGTATGTAGGTGTGGTCTTGGGACTTTGCCACCCAGACCAGGGATTTGGGCTGTGGGGAAGGATGATGACCATCTGCTCCAAGTGACTCCTACTGGCTGATACACAGAGCTCAGTTGGCATCAGTCTCAGAAGAGACTGCCAGCCTCCCAATCAGAAAATAAGCAAAACAATGGCATTGCTGTCAAGCACAGAAATGAAGTTTAAGATTTAAGTAATAAGTGGCGACTCAGAAAGGGTCAGGGAACCTTAGAGTGTAATCCAGACAGATATAAGTTGGCTTGATTGTGAAATGGACCATCCTGACAGTTAATGGAGGATACTTGAAAAGCTAGGCAGAAATGATCTACAGTGACCGTGGTAAGCAGACTGAAACTATTACAGCTCACGAGATACTTAGCACAACCTTTAACATCTAAACCAGACACAAAGACCATATAACACTACAAAACAGAAAAAAACTTGACCTATGCACAAATTAGATTATATGAAAATAATGTAAATATCACTGAGATTGAGGCAAAGTAGTAAAAAGATAACTTTTGCCTACCTTCTTGTCTTCACAACAAAGTTTATTTAAATGATTTTTTCCTTAACAGCCTTCAAAAGCAGGACCAGTGAACTTTTTATTACCTTACAGAAATCTACATTTTATTCAAAAGAACTTGAAATTAAATGATAGAGTTTAAAAAATGTAAATTTTTAAATTTTTAAAAAATAACCTTTAGACTTCAAAAATACTTATTAAAATGAAGACTTTCTACAATAAGAATCTTTTCACTTTCTCTTTTTAAGTCAGAAGTAATTTTGGTTTTATATTTTGCATTTTGATAGACAAATGTATGTTCTTCCTGTAGATTATAGTCATTTTTAAGTATATTTAGCTATGATTATTTACAGCTCATGTATCATATGTATGATTAATTTTAAATAATTAAGTAGAAGGCATTCTTAGCTAAAATATAGATTTTTTATATATTAATTTGCCATATAGTTTATTCAGCTCTAATTTCTTATGTCTTAAGATATATTTTTTAAACAGCTATTTAGCTCTAAAAGTACTTCATATAAGTGTGCTTATTGGAATTTTTTATAGAAAAATAATTTTTTTCAGTGTGCAATATAATATAAATAATGATCAACCTGATACAGACTTTATACCTTGAATATTATATATAGGAAAGTATTAAATATAGAAATGAGCAGTTTTCCCTATAGCTATTTATGGGCTATTATTGAATAAAAACAAAAGTACTTTAAATAAT